>NC_090863.1:9655674-9840674 GCF_024217435.2 Syngnathus scovelli
CCAGCAACTCGCTCCGGTCCAGCTTGGGCGTCTTGGTGAATGGGGACAACTTGTCTTTGCACTGTTGGAAAGGCAGAATTGAAAAAACATGTCACAATTGTTCAATCAGTTGCATACCAAATCATTCTTGTTTTTTTCCCAAGACACTCTGATATACGTGTGTGTATATATATATATATATATATATATATATATATATATATATATATATATATATATATATATATATATATATATATATATATATATATATTTTTTTTTTTTTTCTACGATGGGCAATAACTGCAATAAGCTTTTCCATCTCTTGACTTATTTTGAAAAGTAAGTCACCCATTTCCTTTATCTAATCTTTTCTTGCTTTCAACAACACCTCTGCTCTGGCAGGTTGACCGAATCTGTGCAAAATGTCACCAAACATTTGCCTCCAAAATAAACGCTGACGCAAGACTTTTCCGAGCGCCCCCTCCCAAACAAAGTCGAGGTTACCCGTGAGCGTTCGGAAAAGAAAGACGCGCGCGAGGGCCAGCCGAAGCGGGGACCGTCGACTGCGGGAGGAAAAAAGTTGTGACATATGGAATGTGCGGCAAAACAGAAGGCAATAATTAAGGGATACGGCGTGTTGAATTTCATGGCGGTGGCTATAAATACGCCAGTGACGTTTTAATGTTGCCAGCAAATGAATGTCTGACATTTAAGGCTACAAGTCGTCGTGCACTTCAAACTCAGAAGAGCGTCCTACCTTCTTCCCCGCTTGCTTTTCCACCATGGCGCCATCTCTGTCGCTACCGGGTTTGGCCATGGTGTGGCACCCGACTAGCCCAGACAGCTCCAGCCCAGCGGGTTCATCGTGCACCTGAAACCAAAGGGCAGGAAATGCATGTTGGTCAAAGGTAACCAAAAGTTACTCGAGTAAATCAAACGCAGAACTACCCGGGTCTGCTTGAAGGAAAGAAAGCGCCGATGGTGCATCACAGATACAAAAGCGGGAAAGCTGCTAAAAAGAAAGTCTCGCGAGACTTCTGCAAAAACACGTGCCACTTCCGTAAAATATCAGCAGAGCTGTCAACCAGCGGTCCGGTTTTGACGAGATGGACTAGAATTAGGAGTGGGGGCTGGCAACTACAATCATCATGGGTGTCGCCGTTAATCTTAAATTGTTTCGAGTCTGGATCAAACCTGGACACGGTTCACACGGACGAAATAATCTTGGCGCGGCGGCTATGTGAGGGCCGTTTGAAATGACCATCGAGCACACAAACGAAGCGTGTGAACAGGCCACACGGGCTCTTTGCTCTTACGAAGGCCACATCGGGTCACGGGCCAAAATGCAGAGGATTTGCGTAACGTAGTCGGACCTTGAATGGGTTGTGCAAGTTCTCACAATTGCCGTCTGTACAAGTAAATATCTGTTGTGTGATTAGAACGCCGTTATAAGCAGGCACAGTGTGATGGTGAAGGTGCGAGCTCATTCAACCGCTGCTTGGGTAGAAGGACCCAAGAATGGGACTGGATCTCAAACATGAAGTCCTGGAGTGAAGGTGCAATATTTGGATTTTAAGCTTTGTACGGTGACATGTGAACGCCGGTCACTATGACAGCCTTGAGCGGCGCCCTTGGCGGAGGTAAAGGAAGAAAAAGAGAGAAGCTGCGCTGTGTGGTGCCACGCTGGGAGGGCGGCCTGCCGACGGGTGCATGAAAAGCGCTTCTAGTGTAGTAACCTGATCTTGCGACTGCGGCATGGGACGAGGGCTAAGAATAGCAGCGGGGGCCTGACACGCAGCGCAGGGACGAGCAGCCGCAGCAACACCGACGACACGGCGGCACAAAGGAAAAGCATCGCGGCGGCCTCGCAGACGGAATATTGCGATCGTGACGACAACACGAGGGGGGGGCGTGGCGTGCTGGCTGCGACAACCGTCACATGGTTCTCGCCTTGTATGGCGACAGGCTAAATGATGGTGTAAGGGTGCAGAGGGGGCGGGTTGCGCATCTATTCCCGGTCGCCGCCCCCTCCTCCACCACTGACTCTCTAATGAGGAGCAGGACAAAGGCAGACGCAAAAAAAAAAAAAAAAGCCCGATTACGCCAGGCGAGAGCGAGAGGGGCCGGGGCCGCAACAAAGACGCTCCTACGGCGTGACGCTGCTCGGGGCTTCGGGCCAACGCCGCTTTAAAATGTGTGCCTTTTCACGAGGCGCGCTGTCAAGACGACACAAAGGAATTGGCCTCGGACAACATACGTGATTAAACAGCACATGGGAGGACAATACGCACCTCCGCCCTGGCCAAATAGTGATAAAAGCGCCACGCCAATTAACTGCGATAACATTTCAAATGGTTACTACCACGACAGCTTCAAACTACAATTAGCACGTTAGCCTCTTTAACATCGAACCGGGGCCTTTTGTTCAAGTACACATATGACGCGGATGAGAGATGGGGGTTTTTACACTGACAAAACATATGAAATAACCGTCAAGTTTTTTTTCCCTTCACCAATAAAAATATGGGTGCTGAATTGAGTGCTTCAACTTCCCGTTTCATTTCTGGGTTTGTGAAACTCTCTAAGTAATACTAATAAGTGACGATTCCGTTGTGAAAAACGGCGAGTGAGAATGTAGGTTAATGCTCAGATATGCAAGTGATGGACAAGAACAATGATGCCTTTGCTGGCGATTATGGGTTAAAAAAAAAAAAAAAAGGGGGCGGGGGGCAAGTTGGGCATTAGAGTAAAAGGTTAGGATGTAGCCATGGGATGCGATGGGGGCTCACGTATCGGGGGAAATATTTGCAGTCCAGGTTCGGCCACTGCACATCGGGTTGGCTAAAAAGAAACACACACACGAGTGTTTCAAACGTATTGGAAGGATCGCAAGTGGATGCGAGGTGACCGCTCGGAGTCATCACGCGAGTCCTACGGCAGAGCATTTCAAAGCCACTTCATCCGTCCGAAGAAGTCCGAGACTTGCTCGTTACTGCTTTTGATTTGCTTTCTCATCCGCCCGGTGCCGCAATGCTCTTTTCTCTACGCAGTCTGTCAAACGATCAAGGCATGGCAACACGTCTGCCTGGCGCCGGCATTTCGCACGACGAGGTACGACACGCTCTACGCCGCACGTTCGGCCGCCGGTAAGCCCTACGAGTGAGTCCGTGTTGCGTAATCGTTCCGCTCCTCCCGCGCCGACGCGCAGGCGAGGCCTCGCCGCACAGCTGCATGCTGACTCCGTCTCGGCATGCGCTCTGCTGCTTTCACGAGAGGCGCCGTGCAACTTCCTAAATGTATTTGAGCAAAAAGGTGACGTCATTGGGGTCTAACGAAGGTTACCATTTACCAAAGCACATCCAGGGGCTAAAAAAAAAAAAAAGCAAGAAAGATGGCGAAGGGGAAAACGCGGTTCACGAATCAGAATCTATATTCAAATTTTGCAAGTGTTTTTCAAAAGGAGGAAAAAAGACAAATCAATCAAAATCAAGATATGACTAATAATGAATAATAGTAATGATGATTTGCAAGTGAAGCAATTTGACACCTCATGTGAAGAAGAAATGTTTATTTACTCAACAAAACGTGCCTTTTGGCAATGAAATCATTTGCCTTCTGTAGTGCCGACCCTTATGTAATTGTCCCTTGGTCATCGGGCTATTCTCCAACTTAAGAGGCTTACGGTCTGGCGACTATATTATCCTTGTATGGCATCCAGGTTATAGCGTATACACACAGGAGAAAGGTTCGAACCAGCACCTGATATTCCAGAAAAGAGGAAACCTTGCAGTTACCGATTAGCGTAATGATACTGTACCAGGAGCAATATACCGAAACTTTTTTTTTTTTTTGGTCAGCTATTGGACATTTCATTCGTTATTTTCGTGCCTAAAACATAGTACACAATGCTGGGTGATGAATCAGTTTTATGAATTTTTGCAGCGTCCTTAGTTCTAAGTAAGGCAAATGCCAAATCATTTAGCGACGTAATGGGCCCATTGGACCCGAGGTATGTGCTTCCAAGCCCTAAATATTTTGCCCGAGTCACCGTGCTTGCCTACTGAGGGACCCATGCAGTCAGATGCTTCATTTTACGATTTGATAAATATGTACAATTTTAATTTCTGAAAGAGACTGACACGTATGCTTTGACAACAACATTGTGCCAAAAGGAAATCTGTTCTGAAGCTTGCTTGGTATCTGGAGAAATAAAGCAAATCCCAGACGATTTGTTTTGAATAATATGATTGTCATTTGCTTTTTCTATCAGCACGGCAGAACCAATTCACATTACCGTGTTGCCGAGCCCTTCCTAAAGCCTTGGTGGTTTGAGTATTTTTATGGCCCCTAAAGTGACAGATTAGAGTGCAGGCTGACGTTTTGTGTGAGTAGTCGCCATGTAAAAAAGACAGTCGGGCGCCTTTTGTATTAAGAGGCAGGCAACACACCCCCCAGCATGTCACAGTCAGGCTGGACTGAGTGACTGGGAAGGAGGATCTGGCTATTCAAAATCACACTCCTGTTATTTAATGGTGTAATGTAAAGGATCTAAAAGGACATTTCATTTGCCATTTTGTCAATAGATCGGCGCCCACCCTAAACACAAGTGCGGGGTTATGCTCCTAAGCCTTAAAATGTCCACTGAATTGCCATTACGCTGAGTAATAACAATCCAGATGTAGTTAGCATGTTACTACATGGTCCATTACGGTTTTATTGTGTCAAACATGAGGGGCAAAACAAGCCCAGCACAGCGAGACAAAAGCCCCCACCACCACCGCAGATCCTCACCAGTGTACCCCCCCTCCCAATCCCTCCTCCCTCTTCTCGTCCCCAGCTAGGAAGCTATCTGAGCTAGCTCCACGACTTCTTCTACCCAATTAGGGAGACATTTCAGCTCTTCCACGCCTGACGTAGATATCCGACCCGAAAGTTAGGGTAGGTGCTAATAAATACAAATGACCATACGTGGCAGGCCTACGTCAGAGGACATGAAAAGACGTTCCCCCGTACGCACGTCAATTTAGCTTGGCGCTCACACGGGGGCTAACAGTAACTAGCACGATTTCGCCTCGCCGTCCGGGGGGATAAACAACAAGCCTTACCTTCTACGTTGGCCGCCGTCGTCTCATCCGTGGGTGGCTTGACGTGAAACCGTTATTCGTCCCCCCCCACCCCAACCCGCCCCCGCTTCCAAAAGGGGGAAATGCTCGGACGTTAACCGTTGCCTACGGCAGTGTGACGTTCATCGTTGCCTTTTGAAAACATCGCAGCCAGTTCGCTCGTCGTCCCTCCTTACCAGCCGAGAAAAGACCAGCATAAACACGCCAGCAGCCCGTCTGATTGGTTCGTGGGAGACACGTGACGCAAGCTGGCCCCTCCGATTGGTGTGCGAGAGACCATGTGACGCAGCCCCAGCTTCACGTCGAGCTGAAAAGTCTCTCCTGCCGTGGCTGCGTGTTGGCTGCTGGCCCCCGTCCTCCATGGTGTTTTTGACGGCGGGGCAGTTCCGACAGTACTCGTGAAGGGCATGTAACCGCATTTACTCGGCGTAAAACGTTGGGCTGGTAAGAATAATCACCATGCTATTGTCGTGCTACCTTTAAGGGCGTTGTGTCAGTTTTTCGCGTGGGGAGGGGGGAGAAAGGAAGAGCATTGACGTCATCGTGTTATAATGGAGAACCTTCTGGAAGAAATGTATTATCAAAAGTCCTTGAAATTACCCCTCGCATGTTGTTTTACGAAAAGCCACCATGCTTCCATCAAAAGACCGTCAAGTGTTCCATGTCTGTTGCGCAGTGACATTTGCATCACGCACATGCGCAGAGGCTCTTATTTATGCAATTTTGCGCATGTGCGGAGGCCCTTATGACATGTTGCAGAGCAGGCTTTGGGAATGGACGGGAAAGGGGGAGACGAGGTAGGGGGCACCTCTCCCCTGCGAGACACGAGAGCGCCACCGGGGCCAATGGTGAAAGTGGTGCGTGTGACAAGAGGCGCTCAGCATGCGCAATGGCTCCCCTTCAGTCATGCGTTTTTGATTGTTTAGATTTGTTAAAGGAATTTGGCTAGGAAGTGGTTGTTTCCATTCACTGGGTGAGCCAAATGTAGGTGTACTGTACACATTTTAATTGCAGGCTCAGTGAATAATGGAAGGAAGGCAGATGATGAATTTTGAGTAACCCGGTCTGAAAAAAGGGGAATAAACACCCTTAAAAATGCTGGGTTAAAAACAACCCATTTTGGGTTAAAAATTGGACAGGAGGAAGACAGGAAGGAAACAAGAGGTCCAAAAGGAAGGTAGGAAGGCAACAAAGTAGTTAGCAAAGGATAGGCTGTTGGAGCTGAAATGAAACTGACCAAGTACAGTCATTGCATTTATTTACATATACTACTTTTGGACAACGAATCAGCATGTCTACTACAGGTCCGGCCTCACACCAAAGCCGGGCCCTTTAGGAGGTTCTGTCAATGAGGTCAGTCCGCCGGCAGGCTCGCAGGAGAAACGGCCGCTTCTGCATCAGGAAATGCAAATATAAATAAATGAGCTCAGTCAGTCGGGGTTCATGGATAAGCTAAAACGAGTTTGGATTTTACCTGGGCCCTGGTGGCGGGACTCTGCCTGCTCTGAGCTCATCAATTATGTCCTCCATGTCCTTTGGGGTGAGGTCCTCCTAGGGGGACAAACGTATATTCAGGTTTTTTGAGATACAAGCCTTTGTGTAGTTACCAAGGTGAGCATAATTACTAAACCAGCAACTTGTGAATGGATGCGGCACTCACGTAGTAGTTGTCATTGATCTGCACCATGGGTGCGTTGACACAAGCGCCGAGGCATTCCACTTCGATGAGCGTGAACATCTTGTCCGCCGTCGTCTCGCCCACCTTGATACCTGTGAAGGACACACACCAACTATTGAGTGAAAAATACTTGACTGGGTCAGTCCGAGCTTTGGCGAGTGTGCGTGTCTGCATGCAAGCTGTGGCCGACAGCAGTTCCTGTGCTCTTTTGTGTTTTACTGTTCTCATTGTGTTGAATAAAACATCTGAAAAGTTCATCAGTGCTGTGGCTCATTTTCCCCTCGCAATCGGTATGTTCCCGCGCACAAAAAAATCCACTCGGGCTGGTGTTCACGAAGTGCGCGCCGTCGATAGGCGTCTGTCCTCCTCACCTAGCTTGTTCTTGATGGCCTCCAGGATGCTGTCCGAGTTGCACAGCATGCACGGTGTGGTGGTGCAGATCTGGATGAAGTACTTGCCCACGGGCTGGCGCAGGAACATGGTGTAGAAGGTGGCCACCTCGTACACCCTCATGGGAGCGACTTCCAGCACCTCGGCCACCTAGCAGACACAACCGACGCTGGTCAAAGGGCCTTCCCTGTTGTTTTGCCTTTCTCATAACCCATGATGGCGAAACTTGCCTTGTTCATGACGCTGACGGGGAGCCATCCGTGTTGCCTCTGGGCCAAATCCAACACGGGAATGGTGGCTGCTTGCTTGTGGCCAACGGGGTACATGGAAATGATAGCTTCAATTCTCTGTGGACAAAACAAAAGATGTCAGAGGATGACAACACAAATGGAGACAACCGATAAATTCAGCTGTACTAAAGTAATGTGAATACGAACGTTATGTTCTCACAGCTGTTTTGGTGAAGTAACTTTGATGAAATGCAGAAGTAGTGGCACACATGACATTTCAGTAGTAAAAGTTGGAAGCGGTTACCTTTTTATTCTCCTCGGTGAACTCGAACGGCGTGTCGGCATTGTTGTCCGGCGTGTCTCTGTGCTGAAAAGACGATCAGGAGAGAAGACGATGCATTTGTTTAAAAAATGCAAACGCTGCAAAAGTGCGGCACCACCTCCAGAGTGGAACGCAATCTGCTCCATGACGCTGGATTTCTTCCTTGTTATTGCCCTCAATTCACAGATTTATGCATTTGAGGCATTTTTATTTTAGACAAGTAGAACAAGACAAACATGTTGCGGAGGCGTTACTGTCAAGGGACAGCGCAACCATGGTATGTTTCCATTGTGTTCTTTCCGTCTCGCAGGCGGGCAGCAAGATCCCAGTGGAAATTTGCAACCTTTTGGGAATTTGCTCGGAGATAACAACCTTCCATTATCATCCCCTCGGGGAGAGAATATGGCGATGTCATCGGTGGGCATGACAACCGATTAACGCCACAGGTGGCTTTTTTCCTTTATCTCAAAACTGTGCCACAAGTCGCACGAATGGCACGCGAGGTCCCTCTTCTGGTACGCCAAAGAATCACTTGTGATTAATATTGAATTTATGGAACGTGATCGACCTATTTGTATCAATCTCAATTATGTTAGTTCTGAAGTAAAGCTAAGCGTGCTAGTTTGTTCATTAAAAATTGAATCTGTACGGTTAGAGGTTTTACCATGGCAACATACTTTTATGAAAACAAACTTTGGGAACAACGTAGAAGTGAAATTATTACGTTCAGATGTCATTTACAAATCCAGCTCGAGCGCTTGACTCACCACAAAGATGCCCCCAGCTCCTGCGCGAGCAGCAGATCGATGAAGACACCTCACCTGAGAAGTAGAGAACGAGCATCTTGAGTTTTTATTTCATTAATTAATGTTGACAGAAAAGACTCAAACAAGTATCCCCTCGCAAAATCAACCGGCTAGCATGCTCTCGTTAGCTGTTAGCTAAGCGGCCTTCCACCGCTTTGCCCTTGTGAGGAGTCAATCTTAGCGTGAGACTAAAATAACCACAAATACGCGTAAAGTGGCAAAATATTTGTTTTACGCACAGTCTGAGAGACCGCAGATCGAGCCAAGGAGGACAAAAACATCCCGAGGGTTGACGTTGGGTCCCGATAGAGTCAAAAAACAGATGGGACGACCGCTGCTGGAGACATGAGCGATTCGTCGCTCGATTAACAATGCCTGACGTCGGACTGACTTGCGAATGCGCAGAGCTAACAAATCGATCCGGTTTATTATTTATTTATTATTATTATGAACATAACAAAATTGTTAAAAAAGTGTATGCGTATTCACTGCTACTCCACCACACTGCTTGTACTGTATTAAATTGTTTTAAGTATGTAGATTGGGGTGGAAATGTTTGAAAGAACCACCAGAGGGCGCTATTTTCCCTTGTTTTCAATCTAGCTCAAAGGCCCTCGTTTCCATAATAATACAATATAAAATTTAAGGGTAAGGTTCAGCAACAGATGAAATATTTCTGAAATAGCATAGCTGTAATTTATAATGTATGGTCGTCTATACTGTGGAAGCTTTTAGTGGTCAAACTTAAAAACAAAAGAATGACAATTTTCAAAAACCTGATGTATTGGGGAAAAAAGTGAAGCCATTTCTTTTAAATCAGCATCAAAAGATACATTTGAAAGGCACATAAAGTCATCACTGGTTAAAAATAGTTTTTGATCAGTATAATCTAACAAATATGGAGTAGGAAAGAGTATGAAGCACTAAATTGCACACTTCTAGTTAGGTAATGCCAGGCGGAAAAGAGTTAAAACAAATTTCTTTGGCCATATTTGGATATAAATCGAACGTCACTCAGAATGGATGCTTTCTTTATTCCTCACAGCATATCAGTGTTTCAGTCACAGGAGGTTTTAATAGTAACACCATCATGAGACCAGATGCAAGCATACAAGTCCAATAATGCATGTATAAAACAATTAACGAGGGGGAGTAAAATGTAAATGGAAAATATGAAATGTCACAACCAAGCCAGAAGCGAACACTAGATTGTAAAAAAACAAAACAAAAAAAATAGCAAAATGCTTGAGAAAGACATCCATCCATCTTTTGAACCACTTATCCATCATACAAATTCCCAAGGAGATGATTGCACAGTAATACTCCTTCCAGCCATTTAGCTACAATATATTACCAGAAAGCTTTTTTTTTTTCAATCCAGGTATATCTTTGATTTAAATATTTTGAGCCATCATATATATTCAAAGAGGTTTAGTTTTATTAAATCATTTTGGCACAGTGTACTGTTGACATGAATTTAAGAAAATATGTGACATGGCAAAATATATGACATGACCGTCCGTCTCAGAGTATTTGTGGGCTTCTTGGTTAGTTTTAGACTTATCAAACCTTCTTGTGGGCCAAGCATGACCCATAGGCTGAAGTTTTGTGTTATCGAGTGCTTCTAAATCTGTATAAAAAAAAATATTATAATAATTTGTAGCAAGCCTTATGGACTCGCACGTTAAGAGAATCATCGTGGGCTTTCAAGATGTAGAATTATTTAGTCATAATGTTGATGTAAGATGAAGCAAAGATGAAAACATTTAGTTTTCAGGTTGACGAAAATAACCTGTCAGACGTTACTAACCAGTTCAAGCCACAAATGTCTGGGAGACTTTTCCAGCTCTGTAATTAATTAGTCAATAAAATTCACAATTAACAAGGTCAAAAATCAATTTGCAAGAAACTTCAGTGACACACACTACAAAGACCATGCCAAGGTCTTTCCAGATCTATAGTTATTCAGTCAATGCGCTCGCTGTAAGACGAAGTAATGACAAACAAATGTTTATATTTGCTTGAAAATGTCAAAATATGACCAAGCAGGTTCAAAATTAAATTCACAAGCCTTTTTATCGTCTCAAGTGTTATACAAAAGGCCTCCTCAAGCCTTTCCAGATTTGTAATTATTTAGTCAACCATGTCAAAATTCGCAACAAACTTGATTGACTCACATAATATTAAATGCCAGGGCAAGGTTTTTCCAGCTCTGTAATGATTTGGTCAATATGTCACTCACGTAAGCTGAAGCATTGACGCACAAACGACGTATGGTATGTTAGTAAGTGAACACCGTTCTTTCAACTTTGCCTCACATGTTGCCGTCCCGCCTGTCTTTGCTGGGCGACGGCTTGGGAGGATCCTTCACCGTCTTTCCGGCGGGTGCCACAACGGGGGCGGCGGTGGCTGTACTGCTACCGTTGCTGTCGGAAACCTTCGCTTGCTCCTCGCCGCCGCCACCTCGGGCCTCCGGGCTCGGCGGCTCGGCCGCGTGGGTTTGCTCTGCCGCCGTTGGCGGTGGCTTGTGGTTCTGGAGAAGGCGCAGCTGGACCCGCAGCTCCAAGATGGCCTCCTGCTCCTCGTGGATGGCTTGGTTCAAGTGGGTGTTCTTGTTCTATGACGCAAAAGTTACAGCGTTACCGTGGTGACAACCGCCATTTCATGTGAGCATCTTCAACCAGTGAGAATCTTAAGTGGATCTGGTCCTAAGATCATTTTCTCCCTCTACGTATGGTGGCAAAAAAAAAAACATGCACACTTGACTTAAGCATCATGAGATTTGTTGACATCTCCCAAAATGATGGCTTGAATTCACTTTCAAGGCATTTCTTTCCCTCCTCCTTACCTCCAGTTCCTCATTTTGCTTCTGAAGGTCCTCCAGGATCATCTGCAACTCCTCTTCATCCTCGCTTTCGCTCTCACTCTCGGACGAATACTCCTCGGTCTCGCTGCGGCCCTGCTGACGACTGGAGAGGAATATTAGGGCTCTACGTAGTTGCTACGACGTGAGGAAATTGCGGTCACCGTCCTACCTCTGGATATCCGCGATCTCCGCCCGCAGCCTCTCAATCTCCTCCTTCTCTGCGGCAATCTGTCGGCGCAATACTTGCTCCAGGGAAATTAACTCCTCCTGCTCTGTTAGGATCTCATTTTCCTGACCACACGTGGATACATTTGATTCATAATTTTAGACAGAGCAAAAAGATGAAATACACTTCATTCAAACATCTTGCTTATAAGTATCGGGTGAAAATGTTGCCCAAGGTGGCAAGGCACTCACTCACCTGTGCCAGTAAAAGGTTAACAACTTCCTCCTCATTTTCGGTCATCTCCTCTTTGGAAACGTCTTCCTTGGACAGGCTGGCGATCTCCTGGGCGATCTTAGTCTCGCACTCCTGAAGCGTCGCAAAGGTGAGTCACCCTCGGCAGTGACGTTTGAAAGTGAGCTTCTCTTACTTGTCGCTTGGCCTCCCTCAGTTTACGCTTGAGAGCGGTGAGGATTCTCTGGACCTCCCAAAGACGCTCCTCTTTGGACAAGTCCTTTACGCCAGCCTGCAGGTCTCTGTGCAGACAGTTGAGCAGGAACTCCTATAAGACAGCAAAGACACGGCAAAGCGCGCCATTAAACTGACTCCAATTTTCATCATTTCTAGATGTTTTAGCTAGCTAGCTATTTCTAGTGACGTCTCGCCATGAATTCTCAAAAAAAGACTAAGGTCAGCCAATCAACAGACGAGAAATGAACATTTATGCATCTTCTCACCTGCCGCCTGATCTCCTCTTTGATGCTATCCTGAGTCTCGGGCAAAGCCGGCATGGTGGCCATGTTGGACCAGCGCAGCGGACGCACTGCCTGCCTCAAGACCACGTCACCAAACAGATCCTTAACGTGCGTGAAAAACATGTAGAGGACTCTGTTGCCGATCTGAAAGAATGGTGAGCGGGAAGAGGGTTTATTTACTGAGAACTGCTATTATTTGATTTAAAAAAATAAATAAATAAGACAAAGCTATGCAAAAAGTGACAGCCACCTGTATGGTGGGGTTGAGCACGATGGAGATATTCTGGATGTTCATCTTGGTGTCGGCCTCCTTGGCGATGACGTGATCCATGTGGGTGATCAGCCAACTGAGCAGGAGGCGGCTCTCTTGCGGCGCTTCGGTCAGCAGCCGCTGGAACTCGCTCACCTTGTCGGCTTCCCCCTGCCGGCCGCACGCATCCTCGAAGCGCTGCGGCAGGTCTCGGCCCAGCAGGTTGTCGGGTAGCTCGCGCAAGTACTGCTTGAGCAGGCTGGCCACCGTGTGAGGATCGTACTCCTCCAGGCACGGACACTCCTCCCGGTCGTATGCCGCCTTCAGCTCGTCCACCTTGGACTTCATACCTGATGAAAAGGAGTGTTAGCAAGTGTTGTTTGTTCTTTCTGACTGTCCGCTATTCCAAAACTCCAGTCCTACTCATGGTGTTAGCATACCTGAGACGCGATAGATGCCCTCACACTTCATGCCGTAGTTCTCGATGTAGTCCACACACTCCCTGAAGATTGCGGGAAGCTGTATGCCATCGTATAGCGCGGTCCGCTTCACCGCCTCCGCAAGGGGGACACCGAAGATGGGCCTGAAGGCAGGCATCTCTGCTGGCAATGTTTCTACCTCACCGGCAGGGGTGCCAGCGACGGAGGGCTTCTTCTTCTTCTTTTTCTCCTTCCACTGTTTGACCACATCGGCAGCCGTCAGGTCCTTGGACTTCTTGTCTTTGACTTCCTTGGGACCCTTCTCCTTCACTTTGAAGTCCTTCTCCTTCTTCTTGGAGAAGCTGGGTTTCTTAAATACGTGGATGCCCTTGGAGCGCTTCATCTTGGACGGGCTCTCGGCCTCATCTGCCGAGCTGTCCTCCTGGAAGGCGGCATATCCTTCCGCTGGGTTGCAACCGAGAGCGAGAGAGGGAGAGATAGCCCTGGTTAGTTGTTCTACATGAGAAACAGGAAGGGAGGGAGGGAGGAAGGGTGCTTGGAAAAAAGAGGTCAGCCAGTAATGTAGAACAACTCTCTTGTGCCTTAACCTCCCTAATTGTATTTATAGTCTTAAAAAAACAATCAAAGTTCACTTAGGCCAGCAGGTTTCAAAAACAAAAGGTTGGTGAACGGGCGAGAGCGTCCCCAAACTGTCCGACATGTTTGGACGGCAGAGCCAAAAACAAATGAGCGCTCGCTTGACGTTGCCGTGGTTACCCTGTCAAAAAAACTTTGATCAAGTGGCAAAGAGGATGTTGCCCACTGAGGAAAACTGTAACAATAAATGATATAAATAATACATACAGATTAAACAATACATCAAAATATTCTCCTAATTATGTCAAATTATAATTAAAGTTGGAACCAATAACACACTTTCACAATTCTATGACCATTTTTGCCACTTACTGCGCTTCTCCTTCTTCTTAAATTTGTTCTTCTTCTTGCTGTGCTCTTTGTCATCATCTGACACGTATGCGTCAGGCGCCTCATGGTGGAGACCATCGTGCGGTGGCGATGGGTCACCGGTGCGGTACAACCCAGGAAACTTGGTGGGGCTGATCTCCTCGGAGCTGGGGGTGCGCGCCACGCCACCCGGGTGCTCAGCTCGCCGCTGCTCGGCGGGGCTGCTGCTGGGTGGCAGGAAGCACTCTGTCATGATGGCAGGGTCGCGCCAATCATGCCGGTCTTTCCATCACACCTGGGGAACAGTCATAGACTCAATTTTGTCAGTCCTGCAGGGACGTAGCTATCAAATAATTTCACATTTTTTTCTTTTACTTGACACATTACTGTCAAAATTACGACTCCTTTCATTAAAAATGGTCATAAATAATACTGTACAACTTCTACAGCCAACACCTTATTGGGAAAAAAGCTAGTACCGTAAAGAAACCTCTGCAACGGAGATCTGAAGCTCTGAACATATCAAATCTACTAAGAACTAAGACTTGACTTTTTAAGTGGAACTGTAGCTATAAATAATTCCAGTCTTCCAATAACAAAGCAGCAATAAACCACCAATAAGGAGATTATGTGAATAAACTTTTAATTCACCTAGTTACCGGAATGCAAAGGAGTCTTAAAAGTCTTGATTCATCAATATTTCTACAATAACACACTCAAAACTACGAGGAAGCCACTTTGTAATGTGTTTTTATATATTAAGCTTAACTCTTTAAACAACACTTGAAATATGAATTAAGTATGGCCTCATTTAGTTACAACAGTGATTCTGTTGTAACATTGTAATAGAAACAAGCGGTAAAGATTGAGCGGATGTAAGCGAAGTTTTTACAGATTCTCCTTGTTTTATACACGAGTATAAACTAGGTATTGTCAGGAAAAGTGTTTTAAAAAGAACAGGCTAAGCACTGAATTGAAGGGGATGTTTGTGCTAACGATACTGCAGCTTTGCTAGCCGACAAATGCCACTTCCGTTAGCTTGTTTCGCTAATCTTTAAAGCAGACATTCAACGAAGTTTTATTTAAAACACTGTACTGACGAAATAAGTATATGAAGTGATCACCTTTACCAAGTGTGGTCAATTCCACAGGGTTGAAGTTTCCGGTTATCACGAATAGTGAGTTGTGTATGTGCGTGTGTGTATCCTTAGTTGTGTACTAAATAAAGCCGTCTGCGCCTGCGCAGCGGAACAGGTGCATGCCGGGAAAGTTGGGAAAGCGAGACTGCTCCAATTTAATAACTAGACACATAAATATAATATTTCTTTTTTTCACACGAACCTAAGTAAAAGTTAGGTGTTTTTTTATTTTACTTTATTTTTGTTATTTGATTACAACGTTTGTCAAAAAAAATACAAGTATTATACATTGAAGAGTGAAAGCACTATATTGCAGCTATCATTATACTGCATTACACTGCAAAGACAAATTGTGCATCAAATTCGCGCAAATTGTCTTCACTTTTAATATCTTTTTTTAAATATTTGACCAGTTTTTACTCGTCTGATTTAAAAGCAAGTTATTTGTCAGTTTGTTTTGTAGCTTTTAGTGTATATAATATGAGGTGCTCATACATTTATTTGCCTTGACAGTCATAATGGCCCTCCGAAAGAAGCTATGACTACAACGCGGCCCACGAAAGAAATGAGTTTGACACCCCTGCTGTATTAGAAGCATTGTCTACGTTAGTTGTCAGCCATATATTCAATAGAATTCGGTCTGGGTGCGATCTTGTGGGCCGTCAAGTCTCACTGCATGTTGATGGCGTCCAGTGGTCGATTCATCAGCAGCGTCACCTCTAGCTCCTCTCGTTCACTAAAAAACTGAGCCTTGCCCTCCTGTTGGTGAACAGGGTGTGGAAGGTGGAGGCCCAGTCTACTATAATATTGAGACACAGGATATGCAGGTTGATGTTGAGATCATGTCACATAGGCTAGGCAGAGCCACACCCTCCTAGGAACCATTTTGGAGAGATTAGACCTCATGTTCCTTACTATTTCGGTGTCCGAAGATCAAGAAACTTTTCTTTCACCTCCAGAGTCACGTCGTCCGCTTTGCTGTCTGGAAGTTTGATTTTCACCTGATGGTAGAAATATCCAACAAAAAGATTTTACAGTTATGTGTCTTGAATGGGTTCAGAATATAAGGGTCGCGCATACGCATAATGTGATTTATTACCAACATTGCTTCACAGCACATGGAGGAAGGGTCCTTTCTGCTTAAGCCCAAAAAAAGATCCTCTGTGCCGACATTTTGTTTGAGGATGATTTCATACCTGTACACAATCACAGAAAAAGTTTTATTTCATGTCTTATGGATTGATTAGTTTGGCCTCCAAATCAGACAATATGTCTAATTTAGCAGTAAAACGTAAATTTGGTATATCCATG
This sequence comes from Syngnathus scovelli, assembly GCF_024217435.2. Taxonomy (NCBI): domain Eukaryota; kingdom Metazoa; phylum Chordata; class Actinopteri; order Syngnathiformes; family Syngnathidae; genus Syngnathus; species Syngnathus scovelli. Next base: position 9,672,075 of record NC_090863.1, read on the forward strand.
TGTTGTGTGGACGTACTGAGGCTGCGGCCTTGGGTCAGTGATATCTTCGTACTGCGGGCCCTCAGCCACTTCTTCTTCGCTCCACACGTCTTTGCTGTTCTTCTTCAAATATGGCGACACCTCTAAAATACACATACAAATTGTTCTTAAAACGATTTTTTTTTTCCTTCACAAAGTAGTTACCTTCTTTCTCCTTTTTGGCTGAGGGGCCAATATGTCCAGGGCCCATTTTTGCCAAAGGAGGTACATCCTAGGAAAGATTTACAGTGAGAAAAATGACACTTTACATCAGAGGGGAAAAAAAACAACACTTACATGGGAAATTATACTCACTTGATAGTCTTCGTCATTTTCATCTTCTTGTTCAGGGGAAAGCAAGGCAGACAGCGCCTTCATATTGTTAATGGACGAGACGTCAAGATATTCCATTTCTCCTCAATGCTTAACTTGTATAGCGACTATTATTCTTCTGTGAAATATAATTCTTGCATGCAGAAAGTGCCGCTTGTATCATGTAAACGTCGTTGTTACCAAGGTAACCGTGACGTCACAGGAACAAGCGCTACAAAACGTGACGATAGCACATACAACGATCGAGAGGAATAATTTGTGTTGCTAACTATTACAGATGTACCAACAAGTGCAGGTTTGCGGATGAATTCCACACAACAAAACCTAAATGGCTTCTTAGTGATGTTGGTATAATTGGATGTGTTCGCTTTGAGGAAGAGTGTCCCTCCCGAGTCGCCGTACTGGCCACGCATGGCAACCCAGGATCATGTTGAAGGTGACAGGTAGACTCGTGGTCGGAGCTTTCAGTTTGGGGCCTGCCACCGTCTACGCCGCAGCCGGTGACGGAAATATGCCCCAGCCTGCAAAATTAAATTGGGAAGACCTGTCTCTGTACGCTGCACCGCGACAAGAGAAAGCCGCGCTCGAAGAGCCCGTCGCCGGGGAACTGGAGCAGTGTGTCGCCACCCTGCGGAAGCTCGCGGAGCCGTACACTACTTGGTGTCGGACAACGTACGACCGCATCGAACCCAAAGTCCAGCTGGCGGGCGACTCTTGGGCGTTCGTCAAAAACCCACCGGGGGATTTCCACGCTAAGGCCGGTATCATTGGTTCTACTGGCTTGCTGGGGCTGCTTCTCGCCAGACGCTCGCGGTTGAAAAGGGTCATCTACCCGGTGGTCCTTATGGCCACCACTGCCTCTCTGTATTACCCGGAACGTGCAGTAGTCATCGCCAGGTCAGCCGAGGACACCCTCTACGAGAAAGCCGTGAACGGCTACGCCGCCGTGGAGAACTTCATGAAGCCGCAAAACAAAAAGGCCGAGCCGGGCCTCGACTCTGCAGGGAAACGTTGAGGGAGGGTCGCCAAAGCAAGAAGACAAAAGCAGCTGCAACACCCGGGTGCACTTGTTCACTCCTGCGTTTTGTACCTAAATAACTCAGGCTGGACAGTTAGAATGTATATTAATGCAGAGAATTAATAAATAACCACAAATTTCAAACTCATGCAAGGCTACAGTGTTGCAAACCTGTTTTTACAGCAAACTGGCAACTTGTAAATTTAATATGCTGTATAACTTGTCACTGTACTGTCAACATTACAAATAGACTTTGATACAGGATCAAATCAAAACCAAATATCTACTGTGAAGAGTGGTGCCCATTCTAACTTATTTTTGCAAGAACCACATGGGAGACAGTATGCCCTTTTAAACACTTGCAAGTGGAGGGTCATTCGTCGCTGTGCATACAGCGATAATCGAATGAGTTCTGACTCTGGCCTCTTGCAAGAGCATTTTTATTGAGAGAAACAGGGTGGAGGTGAGAGTGGACAGGATGGGGTTGAAGCCCTTGACCTCTGAAGACAGGACAAGCTAGGTTATTTATTACAGGTTATATTCCAACATAAGCATAGGATCAAGATAACCTGTAAACCCTAACATCTACAGTACTGCCAATTTGTTCATACAGTTCAAAATAATGTGCCTGTAAAGTCAAATCATTGAGCAAATGACTCCACAAGGTACTTGGAGGGGAATAGTTTTGGGGCAAATTTTGCTTTAATTCATTTGAGAAAAGGAAAACTTGTACACAAAACTTAAATAGTGCCTCAGAGCAGCACCAGCTTCTCATTAAGGGCAATCTGTGCTTGGGTGAGGTTGGACAGGTAGGTCACCATCAGAAGGTCCTGAGAGGAAACATTTGACATGACATTACTTGACATGTTTTTGCATTCTTAGGAAAAACAAAAAAACAAAAACATCCATAACACATCCGTAAACAGAAAGACAAACGTACGTTGATGTTGGAGTTGATCATATTCTCAAAGTCCTCTGCCGAGATGGTGGGCACCTTGTTGACCAGGTCCATCAAGAAGCGGCCCACGCTGTTGTCCGCTGTCACCTTGCCGGACTGAGACGGATCAAGCGGTCACAATTAGTGGACTGCTCACTAATATGGAATTCTAGGAAGTACACTTGCTTCTTCCTGATCTGATTTGTGCCCACTAACTTTTATATTATGTTGGGAATCAACCCTTTTTCCTAGTCACTATACATGGATATTTTAATAAGTGAATGCCGTTTAGTCATTAATTGCATGATCATTGCTATTTCATAATTATGTGCCGGATTATAATTAGCATTACAGAGGGGATATCATACACTTGCTACACATTCAAATAGCACCCCCTAAAGGCAACCTTGGGCACTAAACAAGGGAGTGTTCTGAACACAGCCAACATCAACTTTCTGGAATTCCAAGACGGAGGCAATTGACAAAATGTCTGCTAGGACTCACCAGCACATCCTCAATGTACGCCAGCACGGTGGTCAGCATGTCCTGGACGCGGGCGGCCGAGCCAACCACCTGGGAGAGATCGGACGTCAGTCCCTTGGTGCGACCGGTAACGAGGCGTGTCCTCTGCAGAAGGTCCACTAAAAAAATAAACAACATTGTGAATGGAGATTTTTAATCATTCTACATTTAAGACAATGAAAGCCACATTTCCACCAAGCAGTGCAGCATTTTTGGTAACGTATCAACCGCTTAATTTGTTCACAGGCTGCTTGGTAGAAACATCAAGAGTGGTTCCTTCCTTACCGCCTATCCTCTCCGTGTCGTAGTACACGTATTTGACTGTGAGTGGAGTAAACATCACACCAACCGTCTTCCCTGGCACGCCCATCTGCGCACTGTGTAAGAGATGAAGTGTCAGCGTGCGGTCGCTCGCACAAAACAAACGAGGGGGGGGGGCATAGACCTGACGAAAGCGCGGATGTTCATCTTGCCACTCTGCAGAGCCGTGTCAGCTGTCAGGTGGATGGGGTTAGTGGCCTCGCGACTGTAATACTCGTGGATGAGCACAGAGTGCTCAGTAATGTCGAAGCCTGTGGCATACCAGCCGATGATGACCTCAGTGGGTGACACCCGCTTGTGAAGTTCGTACATACTCTTGGCAAACTCCATGTCCACGGCGACCTGAAGACAAGGAACGTCAAGTCAGGGGCTGGGCTGACAAGTAGCGTTGCGTACTGTACTGTTAACCCTTACCTACGTACAGTGACAACAATAAATAGTAGAGACAACGCACCTCGTCTTCAGACTCATTGTGGGGCACAGAGAAGCAGTTGGTCACCTCTATCGAGTGCTTGTCAATGGTACCTGAAGGAGCACATGTTTAAATAACACGTAAAGTAAAGGTTTCATCTTACTGTTGTTAGCCACAGTCCGGCTAACACACACATTACAAGTACAACCGCATCAGTAACATCACAATCAATATTGCTCGTCCAATTTGTGTTTACCTCGTATAGTTTAGAGAAAATGACACAATTGGTTAAAACGATGGACTGGTAAGCATGGGCAGCATGCAGGCGTTAGCAGCAAACATGCTAACACTAGCACCAGGATAGGACGACGAGATAAAAATGAGCGTTTGAGTCATAAAATGGCTTCTTACCTAATAATGTACCAATCACGCGACTCGCTCCCTCATTTCGTCGCTCGTACGAGTCACAAATCGAGGCGATAACGACGGGATGAACCTTCACAACCGGTCCGAACACCGACATTTTGGGAGGAGAAAAAGAAAGGAAGGACTTCTTCGTCCCATACTTCGGATAACCGTCTAGCATTCTAACATTATACCGCCATCTGCTGGGTTGGAGTGTGTATTACACGAGCAAATTACATTCTCAATTTTATTTTCTGTATATAAATGGAAATATGTGATTTTTAACCTTTTAGTGTCTTCTGGGTCACTTATATTGATGGATTTCATGTTTTGTCTCGTGAGTGAATAAGTCGTATACCATAGATTTCCACACAGCTATATTTTATTAGTGTTTTCTTTGAACAGGCTTAATAGCACAATTTTGAAGGCGCGAAGGGGCAAAGTATTCATGTTTTAAAATAGATATCGACAATTGCTGTAATTTCACCACACTTCGCCAAAGCGCGATGCGAGGGGCTGGGCTGACGACACCTGCCCGCCTCCATCGTATCACGCACGGCGGAAGACTCTTCCACCTCACCGCCACAGCAAGCCGCGAGGATCGAGAAGGCGGCCGCGCAAGGTCCATTTTTAGGGTGAAGAGATCTTTTTTCCATCCCTTTCGGTCCTGGAGGATCTACCGGATCGATGGCGAAAATGGACCGACGCGTCGAACCACCGTTCCATACGATGAATACCCATCTTCTTCTTCAAATGAGGGTAAACTAATCAGGTTAGAGATTTCATTATTTTAATACGCAACCAATTTGTTGATTAAATGTGCACCATTGCTTGTGGCCATCAACCCCGTTCACAAATCGTGGCCAATCTCTCAACGGGCGACATTGCGATTGCCTCCATCAGTGTCACCACGATGGACGCACATAAACAAAAATCAATTGTATTGTGCAAATAGACTTGTTATTATGACTCAAAAATAACGGAGTCATTTTTTTAAACGGTAGGCCCTGCTGCGTGCATTATGTAAGACACCTGAGACGGCCTGCTGTGATAGCAATGTACGTTGAAATAAGCATACACACGCACATAAACTCTCTGTCTCTCTCTCTCGCTCTCTCGCGCACGCACGCACACGCACGCGCACGCACGCACATCCACTTCACCCCAGCTGCTGTATAAAACATGCAAGATTTGATCATCACAATGCTTAGAGCAAATAGGGATGAATTTTAAATTCTGCAATAATAATAATTAGAAAGGGAAAACTACTTAACAGACGAAAGAAAACATAATCCACGAAACATATATTTTGGTGCGGATTGTACATTTTTACTCCATACACATTTTAAAACTTGCATTTTTCTTGTAGGGGTTATTCCGTTATATATGATGGAACATTAAGACGGTTATTGTTAATAGTATTAGCGCCTTTGTATGTCTTTACCTTATCCACAGAACAGAAAGGGCAAGAAAAATAAACATAAATTCTTTCATCAGAGGCCTTCAGCCATGGCAAAATATGTTGCTAATCCAAATAATGGTTTAGTCAACTCTCATCATATTGCATATATTTTATTTTTGTTTCCAGAAGAATCATTCATTCATTGTGACAGAACAATAGCTTGACTTGCATGTTTCCCTTCTCATGTTTCAGCAAACAAATGGTAGTACAACCAACATCCAGTGGACAGAGTGTACCAAAGTGACATTTCAATAACACTATATTACACAATCGATTACACGCGAGTCATGGCTGTGGAGAACTCCGTCCTGCCCCCGCGCCCGGACTCGCTCTCATTGCCCGTGGACCACAAGCCGGAAGGGGACCAGGAGACGGTCAACGAGGCCCCGATGCCTCCTGCCGACGGTGTTTTCAACGTGTCTGAGGAGCTGGGCCACGTTGTCACCAGTGAAGTGCCCAAAGTGAAGCGGTCGTTCCAATCCAAGATGGCCGAGCGGGAGGCCACAGTCAATCAGACCAGGAAGAAAATCCAACCGGAGAAAGAGAGAGGGCGATTTGGGTGGGGTGAGTGACCTTCAAGACTTTTGGTCAGTCAGTACCTTTTATGGACGTTGACCTAAAACGACCCCCAAAGGGTCAACAAAAACGGTAGCAGCATTTGTCTCGTTGTCTTTGTACCAGCTCGCGCTCGACGCAAGAGGCAGCGCTACGTGGAGAAGAACGGCCGCTGCAACGTGCAACATGGCAACATGCGGGAGACCTACCGCTACCTGACTGACATCTTCACCACGCTGGTTGACCTCAACTGGCGCTGCTCGCTCTTTGTCTTTGTCATGGCCTATGCCGTCACGTGGCTCTTCTTCGGTGCCATTTGGTACCTCATCGCCTATTGCAGGTGAGCACTGGCCTCCATTCATTGATTTAATTACCATTTAGTCAAGAATTTGATCTTAGCTCAACAATCCGATGAACCCGCGCTTTTCTTTTACGATACAATGCTATAAATAAATCAAAAGTAATATCACTTGACTGTGCGCTTCGCCAACAATATTTATTACGTTTTAGTTTCTGCTGGGGTGCTCAAAATGCTAATTGGCAAACTATTTGTCTTCAAGACAATTAGGTAATTATTTAGCGAGCATTAGCTAAGGCGTACGTCGAGCAAAGCTGCTATGTACTCGCCTTGTGACATCCTATTTATTGCCAGACACGACTAATGGAGCGCCCCAATCCCGAACTTGGCGGGACATCGATACAACAAAAGCACATCTTTTAATTAATCGACCACGGGGGCTGCATCACCTCTTATGAACTTCTGGGTGAGGAAAACCTCCGAGGCGTTTCTGCTGCGAAGGCTGAAAAGAAAAAGATGATGACCAAGCAGTCGTCTGATTACGGCCACGTGTCACTTCCCGCAGGAGCCGCGCTCCAATTAGCTAAGGGGCTGACCTCGTAAAATCCTGACCTTATCGTATCAATGGAGGGCCAACGGCAGCTGCGGCAGAGAGCTGCTGCTTCTTCTGCACTTCCTCGCTCACAGACGCTGCTTCATATAAAAGACACCCCCCCATGAAATATGCTCAGACCACCCATCCCTCGAAGGCAACATCCAGTGAATCTTTATCGGCGTTTTCTGAAGAATTTGGGTGGTTTGTAATCATCGTTTTGTATGGTTTTGCGAACCCTCTGAGATATCCTCGGCACCCCATGGAAAAAAACATCCTGTGTTCAGAAAGGCAATAAAACTCATTTGACTTGTTTAACTATTGAGCCGTGAATGAACAGCTGCAAGGAGCTTGACTTTCACAAAGCCAGTTCAAGACAACGTGGATAAATGAACGAATAAATGAACAAAATGGACCATCCGTATTTTATGATCGGATTTGATCGTGTGACTCCATGGTCATCATCCTTAGGGGCGATCTGGATCACCTGGAGGACGAGACGTGGACACCGTGCGTCAACAATGTCAACGGCTTCATTTCGGCCTTCCTCTTCTCCATCGAGACGGAGACGACCATCGGCTACGGCCACCGCGTCATCACCGACCAGTGTCCCGTGGGCACCATGCTGCTGCTGCTGCAAGCCATCCTGGGCTCCATGGTCAACGCCTTCATGGTCAGCACGTGTTAAATTAGACTAGATTTATATTTTGGAGGAATTTAAACCATTTCAGTGGTTGTGGCTGATTTGTTCACATGAGTGAAATGATTCAGTGCAGAATGTGACACTGTGAAATGCACAGCTTGTCAGCCATTTTGTTCGGAAGTTGATCCCTGACGTGATGTGGTATCGGCGCAGGTGGGCTGCATGTTCGTGAAGATCTCGCAGCCCAACAAGCGGGCCGAGACGCTGGTGTTCTCCAAGCACGCCGTCATCTCACTGCGGGACGACAAGCTGTGTCTGATGTTCCGGGTGGGCGACCTGCGCAGCTCGCACATTGTGGGCGCTAACATGAGGGCCAAGCTCATTAAGTCCAAGCAGACGCAGGAGGGTGAGCCTGCCGTAGAATTCCATAGTAGCGTCCAATAAATAAATAGATAAATCATTTTTCACCTTCTGCGTCTCCTCTTTGAAGGCGAATTCATCCCCCTGGATCAGACGGACATAAGCGTGGGCTTCGAGACGGGCGACGACCGCCTCTTCCTGGTGTCGCCGCTGGTAATATCGCATGAGATCGACGCTCGCTCGCCCTTCTGGGACATGTCACAGTCGCAGCTAGAGAAGGAGGACTTTGAGATTGTGGTCATCCTCGAGGGAATGGTGGAGGCAACAGGTGAGAATGTTGAAATTTTGAAATGCTCAAAGCAAAATAATACAATTGCAAAATGCTGATACTTTGTGCTATCAAACTTTTAATCTCATACATCTACTCTCCCTAATGGGTAACAAAAAAAGGTGCAAAGATACGTTTTATCGCTCTAATTGTTCTTGCTTGCGTTGTGAAATACATTAAAAAAAAAACAACGTGGTCATTTTAATTCAAAGTGGTATTAAACCTGAAAACGACGTGGCCCAGCAAAGCTCTTTAAATGATTCCCTAGCGGCAAAATGGCCTCCAAAGGGGCCGATAAAAGTTTGGAGCTATTCTTTGACGCTACGTGGGTAAAAATGCCTATTGATTTCCTTGCTCAGCAACTTCCAATGAGATCATAACTCTGCCGCAGAGAATATTCATAATAAAAGCTCGTCGTTCATCACTCGATGCGTCACTTAAATTGTTCTCTCTTGGCTCTCGGCCCAAAATGGCCGCGAGTAACACGTGTCGTGTTTGCTCCCTGTGTGCAGGCATGACGTGCCAAGCCCGAAGTTCCTACTTGGCTGAGGAGGTGCAATGGGGCCACCGCTTCAGTCCCATGATGTCGCTGGCTGAGGGCTTCTTCGATGTTGACTACGGTGCTTTCCATCACACCTTCGAGGTACTCCTGGTGATGATTGATCATAGTAATCATAATGATCATGATTACAAACATGTGACGTATGATGTCAACAAAAAAATCCTCCAAATCCAGGTAGACACGCCCTCCTGTTCGGCACGAGAGCTCTCATTGGCTGCCGCCAGGCTGGACGCTCACCTCTACTGGTCCATCTCCAGCCGGCTGGACGAGGAGCCCACCCTCGTCCAGCAAGCCACCGAGGAGCCGCCTCCGCCACCGCAGGCACCTCCACCGCCACAAGCACCGCCGCCTGAGAGCACCCTAGCCAACGACAAAGCGGAGGCGCCCACCTTCATCGTGGGCGAGATGACTGATGTCAACGCTCCGCTGCCGGGGCTCGGCGAACTCAACGGCAGCATCCAGTCGGCGGCCTGCGAGGCTTAAAATCCAGAATGTTTACATTTTGCTCTTTTGTTTAGACCTCCACAAGGAGACAATTTCTTTTTCTCATTTTAGATAGCACATGTGGACGTTTCTCCTTTGAACCACCCTGGCGGTTTGAATAAGTTTATTATACGTACAGTGGACACATTTGCTCATATTTGATTCGCCTGTAGGATGTAAACATCTTAAGAAAGACATTCTGCAAGCAACTCTGAACACTAAGGCTTATCTAGCAGGGCGCTAATAGTTCTCTGTCTGATGTCACACAGTCGGTAGTTGCACTTGTATTAATCAGGGGGAAACCAAATGTATCATGAAGTGAATCTGCTTTGCTAGTATTTTTCGGCAGCCTCCTGCCCACCGAGAGGCGCTGTTTGTCTGAGACATTCCTACAACAGCTGGACATATAGGTCAAAGGTTATCTGTGGTGTCGTATATAGCGCAGGGATTATATTTGTCTTTAGTCTTGGGAGTATTCAGACTTTTGTTCAGGTGCTTAGATCAGATATTTTTATCTGAGACAGTGGCCATTAAGGGACAAAAACCAAAACAGTATACGCCAACTTTGTTTTGAGGCATATGATGATGAAATTTGTGATTGTTTATTCCAATTATTCTTCGACATCAGACATTACAGTAAAGCATCTGACGCTACAGGAGACTCTCGGCCCTATTTTCGTGCCGTCAGGGCAGTTTTCTTTCTTTTGGTATTTTTGGAGACGCAAGTTAGAAAGGGGTGTTTGCGCCGTTGTGAGTGAACACAGTCGACTAGTTTCCAGGCCGATGAATGGCTCCGATCATTCCCTTTTAATTCACCGCAGGAGAACCACGTGCTCAAGTCAGTGCAGAAGACTGAAGAGGGCAAAGTGTGTTTCTAAGGAACTACAATCAGGCGTCCACTGTAAAGAGCTATTATGGATTATCACTGCGAAGAAGGAGTGAACCCCCCTATGGACCAGCTGACACCACAATAGGCCATTTGACACTACAGTAGACAATCTGAGCAAACATCTGACACAACTGCGGACCATCTATGAATGCAGAGTAGAACTTCTGACCAGTATTAGTCATATGACGCAATCGTGGACCCACCTGATACTAAAATATGTGAAGTGGGCAGGCCATCAGACACGTACGTAGACCATCGGAAATGACAGTAGGCCATCAGACACGACTCTAATGCTATTTGAATAGCAAAATTAATTCCTGGCCAAAGTGCTATTGAAGCACAAGTCACAACCTAATTGTGTATAAACGTGATGTTTTTACTCGATGCTTTTAGTAACAGTAGCCTATATGATGCGTATTCAAATATAAATACAATAATGAAAAAATAATAAAGTATATTCCAGAGTATCTGTGTTCTGTCAGAATTGATGCTGGTGCCAGACAGGAGAAATCAGCAGATTGGGTTACTAGGCAGAATCACAGCTGGATTAATTCCTCAATCTGGCCGCTAGAGGAAGACAAACATCCCCAAGACTTGAATCTGATCCTGGCTGTCATGCGGCCTTATTGGTGCTGTTTTATGAGATGGGGAAACCATCAGCTGTCTCCTAGGCAACCAGGGTTGGGGACAAGAGAGTGTGTAGCAGTGTGTGTGTACATCCATTTAAGTGTGTGTGTGCGTGTTTTGCAGCAGACATTCAATGGGGCTCATGGACTATAAGGGTAGGTCATTAACAAGTGACGTTTGCTGAGATGGGGAGCCTGGTTTTTACCATAGTGACCTTAACATTCTAAGTGACCTTGACATCCACGTACGTAGAGCCATGGAGGGATGACGTTTAAAAAAAAAAAAAAAAAGACAATAGCAGTCATCTGTGACCCATTCAGTCCCAAAATAGAACAAGAGGAGGCAAAGCGGGTGACTTCAAGGTTTAAAAGGGTCGAAATCTACAATGATCAAATCTCTGCACAATTCTGTGCAAATTTTTGTGACCGAGACAAATGATAAAAGTCTTTCCACTATGAACATGACCTTCAACTTGTACAGCTCTATGGAAACAAACAATGGAGACAATAAGGTTGCATAAGTGTGGACACCCTCTTATACATGAGCATGTAGCTGTGTTTAGAAATAACCAATCTCATTCAAACTGATATTAACTTGGATTCAGTACAGTGCCTTTGATTACTCCCAAATAAAGTTCAGATGTTCTAGTATGCTTTTTCTGACATCTTACACCACAAGCCATATTATTATTATGATGATAAAAACTTGATATGCTGGATAACAGATTTCGAATCGGCGTCGTTAAAAGAAAATTCATTAAAAAAAAAATATTTAAGAAAAATTTAATCATTTGTTGACCAGTGTCATTAAATTGACACTTCTTCACACACTCACACTTAAAATCTGAGAAGTTACAACAATGCTTTTGAAACTTTACAAGGGGGCAAGACACATATTTTACATTCCAAAGATCTCACAGAAGCACAATCGTAGATACACAAAAGTCTCAATTTAACCACAATTTAACTTACTCAATGTGAAATTTTGGCCTGTTTGACTAAACTTGGTTGGCAACAGGTGGATTAATAGTACTTTAATTCTAGTGCATGGGCATTTAATTATTCTGCAGCATATGCCACTGCTATAGATAGACAAACAAAGATAATTTTTTTTTGCAGTGAATACGTACATAATAATTTTAGCACCAAGATCATTTTCTGTTGCACAATTGATGATCTTTAATGACAAAAGCAATTGTGGGTGCTTGTACCTTATCAATCAATACCTTTGCGGTTAGAAAGTTGATTTTCTATAGAAGGAAATCATTTGTGCGAAGAGGAGCGCCCCCCCCCCAATCCATTCCATTCCATGCCATGCCTCCTCCCTCCCTGCGTGTGTCTCGGGGAGCCCATGCAGTCCGAGGCAGCCAGCAACCGGCGCGTCCTCCCCGCCTACCAATCGGCATGCTCGGCTCGGGCTCCGCGCTCTGTGAGCAAGCCGAACCGCAGCGAGCGGCCACGCACGCACGCAAGCACGCATCTCGCCAGGTATGTTTGACCCAAAAAAAATGACATTCTTTTCCTCTCTTATACGCGTTTTTCCCTCGCAGTGTGCAGTCCGTCACCGGCTGCATGGTTTCTAGGGAGGGGTTGCTATGCATGCATGTGTGCGTGTGAGCGCGTGTGCGCGTCGGTAAACACTCCCAGTTTAGCGCATCTGCAACTTGCGCGTTTTGATTCTTAGAAATCGAGCTTCTTATTATTATTTTGGGTGTTGTTGTTTTCCCCCTCCAACACCACTCCCGTGCACGGGCAGGGTTGGGTCGCAGCATGGCCGCATGTGCAAGTCGAAGTGCAGGTGCATGCAGCTGTCTCCAGGCAGGTATGATGATCGGGCTCAAGATGTTGCCATATTGCAGTGCCCCCCTCCCATAGCATAGCATAGCACAGCATAGCATAGTAGCATACGTATAGCATGGCATGGTAGGGCATGCAGCCACGCAGGCGTGGCTGCATGCCAAACATGTATTATGGATGGCTGTGTGTTATGATACGTCTTTTACCTGCATGATTCATTCATGGCAGGAGGATGAGGAGGTATTAACCAATTGAAAGAGTGAGTTATATGTTCGTGCATTTTCAGGTAAAGATCCAGGTACACTCTCCATCTTGTATACATGTTTGTGGCCTATTATTTGGCACTTGTGGGTTGTAAAATTAGAAGTGAACTTATTGTGACCTCCTGCATGAACAACTTTGTTTGATAGTTGTAAATGTTAACATATACAACTTGAGTTTGCAGATGTGTTTAAAAAAAAGAAGATATCCGATGATAACAAACAGCTACTGTGGTTGTTGCTATGCAAATTCGAGGGGCTTTAAAGTCATGACCTTGTGTAAGTTGACTGATGGTGCATTCGCTGCCCCTTAATTCCAGGAACGAGTCATATACTTCATAAAAAGTGAAGTGGTGGTGTATTCATTGCTCCTCAGTTCCAAGAAAAAGTCATATTTACTTTTTTTTATCACAATGTGATGTATCTGATCATACCACATCAAATTATTGCTTTGTAGCGTAGCATGTCGTAGTGAACCATATCGTAGTGCACAGGTGTCAAACTCAAGGCCCGGGGGCCAGATATGGTCCACCATATCATTTTCTGTGGCCCGCGAAGACAAAATGTGCATTAAATTTAAGTCAAACTAAAATTGCAATTTGTCTTAACTTTTAAAAATCATCTTTTTTTAAATATTTGAAAAGTTTCCACTAGTCTGATTTGAAAAAACAATTATTTGTCAGTTTGTTTTGTAGCTTATACTGTATATAATATTATAATATTATATTATATATATATATATATATATATATATATATATATATATATACATATATCGTGCTGAATCTTTTCATTACGTATTGCATCGCAACTTGAGATCTTTGTTAAAAATACGTAAAATAGCATTTTTCGACTAGCGACTATTCGAAGCATACCACTGTAAATCGAAGCGCAAAATCGATTCATCGAGTGTTTTAGCATAAACAATAAAGACACCTCACTGAAATCAATAAGTGGTGCCTTAAAGCTGTGATAATGACTTGAAACCAGAAACACGGTAACTTGAGTCTAATATATTTTTTTTTTTCCCGTAGTTTGTACATGTAAAGAATCATTTTAGTGCCGAGTGAACAGTTTTTCCAAAATGTAATCTCGCAAAACAAATGTTAAGGTCACCTTGACGGAGCTTGTATCAATTTGTCATTTTTATCACATCATTGACGTGAAAGTCAATATTCATACTCTGGATATAAAATGTCAAGTTAGGGGAAAATCTAAGGAGGATTTTATGAACGTCTCAAGTAATGATTGATCTAAATTGTATGAATCCAATCAGGCTTTTTGAGAAACTTTAATCAAGTGTGATGGCCTGCACATGACCTCTTCCAAGAAAGCAATCGATAAAGGATATCGGTTCAAATGATCAGGATTGTTATCAATCTTCTGCAGGCGGACCTTGCTAATTATCCGACCATGTGGATCAGGTGTGTTGCAACAGGTCATGTGGGCTGTTGGAAAACTGCTGTTAACCCTTTTTCTGTTTCTCTTGGCGTTGCCGTTCTCAAAGTGATGGCCTCTGCTGTGCAGCACAGCGCATAAGGCAACCCCCCACCTTTGCCCTCCACCATGTACAGCGTGGAGGATCTGCTCATCTCGCACGGCTACAAGCTGCCCAGGAGCGGCCCGCCATCAGCCACTTACGACAAGCGGCCCACAGACTGCCAGCGTGAGCTCCTGCTTGACAACCGGGCGGGCCGGGCGGCGGTGGCGACAGCGCTTAACGGCTACGAGGCGGAGCGTGGCGGGGCCTCGGCGGCCGGCGGCGGCGGCTTATACGGCAGCAGGCCGGCGCCCCTCAAGGGTTACGTGGACAGTGAGGGCGACAGGAGGAGGAAGGAGGCCTTCATCGGTATCCTAGGTGACGCTCAGCCCTTGGGTGATTCTCTGGCTACAGACAGCGGGTGAGTGCTTCTCCCCATTTGTTTTACATTCTTCCGGTCACCATGCAAAAGCTGCACTGCAGCTCCCCCCCCAACTCCAAACTCCCACCGCACCCTCCTTCCTGCAGCGGCACGGCTGACATTTGTCAAGCCGGCCTTCCGACGAGAGCTTGATGCATTTGTGTGCGTGCCGTGACAGATGAAAACGGCACCGGAATGAAGGTTCGGGGGGGGTGAATTGAACTTGCGTCAAGACACAGCGCAGAGTCACTCCACTGTAAACACTGGCACACCGAATCCCATCCAGCACGTGCTCTGTGATGTCAGCATGTTGCTGGGCAAGTGTGCGCGGCGGCTCCCCCCTTCAGCTATACACTAGCATATGCTGCTAGTGACTCACACACTCACAGCTCAGGTCACACACAACGTGTTCATTCATTTGTTGTGCTCATTTTTACACATGTTGAATTGGTTTCAGTAAATAGTGAAAATAAACAAATACCGAGGTATACTTTCTCATTTTAGTCCTAGAAATAATCCCCCAAAAAAGAAAAAATATATATTATGCTAATGATCCCATTGATTAAATGCAATAATTACAAAGTATTCAAATGTGTGTGTTTTATTCAGACTTCACGATTGATGCTTTTTTTAGTTCTGACAAAAGCCCTTGAAGCATAAGTCAGCACAATTAAAAATGCAGATCATATTGCACAAACATCACAATTTGTGTCTTTAAGGGACTCTGGAGTAATGGCTGACTTCAGCACTTTGGTGGAAAAGCCATTGGACACACACACACACACACACACATGCATGTAGTATAGTTTGTCTGCATGTAAAGCAGATCAATGTGTAGTGGAACGCTATCAGTCACATGTTAGCATATTGGCTCACTGACAATTTGATTTATCTGATGATTATTTTAACATGATGACGAGGAAAGAATATTCCAATAACAATTCTGTTGTGACCGATCAGCAGATTTAGACAAGAGTGATTAGGGGGGGCGGGTTAAGTACATATTCCTGCAAAGACGGGGAGAGGGTTGAAGGTGACCCATGGATTTCCCATGTTTGGGGGAACGTAATAGAGGCGTGGTGAAGGCTGTTTGAAACAGAATAGCATCCTTCTCCCCCATTTCACTAGCTTATGTGTGAAAGCTGAACAAATACCAGAGCTTCTGTTAGATCTCTGATGCAAAAACTCGGTGTCTCTTGAACACAGCCCTGCTGCTGCGTCTAACTAATTCGATGTGTGACAGCAACAATTGCTGGCATCTGATAATGCTGTACGTCATACGTCGGCAAATTCTTGGCTCAACTTCAACCCCTCCCCACCAATCCAGTATGGTGCCTAACTCACTGGACAGTGATGACCAACATGCAAGACTCCCTATAATTGGTTCACGGTATGACCTTCAAACCCTGATTCATCCTTCTAGGTTCTAGAAATACTAAGATTTGATCTATTTTTTGCAGTTTCTACGATGTCCCGAGTTTGACGTACTCCGAGCCGCTCAGCCACGATGAGAGGGATATTTCGTACTGGCGGAGGCGAGGCCAAGATTTTAGCATTCTCCTGGACTATGCTGATGGCAGGGAGCTGAGGGCCTCTGCGGGGGCATGGAGACCGCAGGCCCTCATAGCGGCCGAGGAACTCAGGGCAGAGAGGCAAGCGCAGCAGCTGTGGGAGGAAATCTCCTGGCTGCGGGACCAAGATACACCCGGTCAGCTGAGGGTGACGGGAGAGCGGAAGTGTCAGAGCCTCGGTACTGAGGATTGGAGGCCTGCCGTGGGCCTGGGCAGGCAGTTGTCAGATGGGGACGGCGAACGGTGGGCTTTGGAGCAGTATCGCCTGAGGACACCTGAAGGTTTTTTTCACCCGAGAACAAAAGCCAAGTCTCAGTCCCTCCCAAGAGTTTTGTCACCTGATGGAGCAAACAGCAGAGAGCTTATTCCATCCAGGCCGAGCCTACCAGACAGACCGCAAAGGCTAAGCAGTACTCTTTTCTCCGGGCCCTATAGTCGCTATATCTATAGTGGTGCTATTGGCAGGGACCGGTGGGGCAGGAATGCCGGGCCAAGCAGCCATGTTGCACTTTTACCAAAGCCCAGGTTCAGCAGGCCTTTAAAGCCGCCGTCATATGAGATTCACCAGCAAATTAGGGGTAGCGCGGAAATGCTCGCTATAGACCAGGGTCTCAAGCTAAAAGACAGGCCTATCTTTTATTCGAGGGGAGGGGAGCTGCGACATGACTATTTTGCACAACACTCGCTCTCTGGAATGGAGCCCCCGGGCTACATCCCGCCCCCGTCTTATAAAAGAGCCCCACCCCCAAGAGCTGTGTCAATCAATCGTAATGAAATGCTAAACCTGCGGTGGAGGTCAGACTCCCTGCAACCCAGCTCAGACCCCGGGAGGTGGCTGACAAGGCACACGGGTGATTCGTGGCTAGAACAATATGGAGATCGTGGGGCGTCCTACCGAAAACAGATCACCTCTGGGAACAAAGAGCAACCGAGTCAAGCTCGTCAGGTAACGGCTGAAGACACGAGAGCGAATCAAATCTCAGGAGGGCCTGGTGGAAATTCTCTCACTGACTCAGACAAGATCCGGAACATCAACAAAGAGAATCCATCTGCTAAAATTTTAGGACAATCTACCTGTGATAGTGCCTTTCCTCCCCAACAGGGACAATCTCTCAATGCTGGTCGCAAGGCGACTCTTACTGAAAATGACAGCAGCACTCGATGGGGCAGCAGGGGATTGAACAAAAAAAGTGACAGTGTAGGTCCTGAACAAAATCGGAGTCAGTTTTTCCCCTCATCTATTCTGGGTAAGCCACCACCACCCCCATGCAAGCCAACTGACCAGGTTGTCCCTGAAACTGTGCCAGAAGTAAAGAAAGTCGAACAGCCCGAACCACCAGAGAAAGACAAGTCCAAGAATCTCAAAAAGAGACTCAGTGAAACCATTTTTTGTTTGGTTTCAGTGCCGGTCACCCCGCAGCTCACTGGTACAATTCGTGATCAGAACAACAATAATGAGAAGTCACCAGACCCAGCAGACAGTCCCAGTGAAAACAAAACGGGCCATTTAACAAACCAAAGTCTCCAAAGCACATCTTCAGCTGAGGCAGAGCTACAAGCATTGACTGGTAGCATAGCGAGCAGCAAGACGAGCAGCCGAGCCAGCAGTAAAATGTTCAAAAAATTGCCCTGTAGACCCCCTAAAATAAACCATTACAAGGAGCTGAAGTTGTCCGGATCTTGGCCCGCAAACCAGTACCGCGACCAGGAGACGCAAACTAGCCCAGAGGCTGAAAAACCTGGCTCTGAAAACAAGGAAGCACAAGAAGACCCTATCCCTGCTGCTCCTGAGGCCCCTGCAGATGGTGTCGGTGCGGCGGGCACTGCCTTCACGTTCCCTATCAAGGGAGTGAAGAGCCTAAAACTTTCAAGTAACAGCGCCTTCTCCCTGACCACCACTTTCTCCAACCAGCTGAACAAGAGCACAGCTCAGCAGCCAGCAGTGCCATCCTCAGGAAATGTGGAGAGCAAACCAGCGGCGAGCAGCGGGCAGGAGGTGTTCAAGGTTCCCGAGTTCCTGCTGAAACCGATTGTCAGTCAGCGACCGTGGGATGCTGTCAAAGAACTGGAGGCAATCCAAAAAGAAGTCCAGGAACAACAACAACAGCAGCAACAGCAGCAGCAGCAGCCGCAACAGAAACAGAGCAACAAACAGCCAAGCGTTGACAAGTGCATCGAGGACCTCAACGAGGCCTACAAAGACATCTTAGAGCTCGGTGCTGCCAGCAATAAAGTTCCAGATGGGTCAGTTGAAATCCCTGAGCGTATCAAGATCCGGCTCACGTCCCAGCCTCTCAACAAACCCAGCAGCCTTAGGCGAAGTGCAGTCAGCTGGTCTGTTGATCCGGAGTACAGGGAAGTCAAGAGCGCCTTCTCCAGGCCCGCCACCAAGTCCGTCACATTCAGCAAACAGCTTAGGGAAGAACTTCCTGTGCCCCCTCGGGAGTCGGGCTTTCGAGAATACAGGGTTGTTCCTCATCTTCCGCGTAGACGTAGCAATGATGGCAGGACTGTGAAACTGGACCTGCCGGATGAACCCATCGAGACGCCGCTTTGCGACTTCAGTCCCACCACCAACAGTGCTGCGGCCGAGGTACCATGGGCGGACCGACAGCCCATGCAGGATGCCTCCACACTTACAAGTCCTCCTGACTATGAAGACATATGCCAGACTTTGCGTCACTCTCGGGATCCCAACGATCCTAATGACCCGGCAGTTCCTCAAGATCTTGATTTGGAGGAGGAATGCCCTATTTGCAAAAGGGAGCTGGAGAACCAGTTGAGACAGGGTCCGCTGCCTCCTCTCCATGAGGAGAACAGCTCGGATAGCTCAGTAAATCCAAATGGAAGTCCGCCGCAGCGTATTGCAGTTGAAAGTCCGTCCGAAAATGCAAGGGATCAGGAACTTCAGAACTCGAGTCTCAACAAGACAGGGTTAGATGTAAACACTCATACAAGAAAAAAGGATTCTTCAACACAAGACAATTTGGGAGAGGTTGAAGAAAGAGTAGATGGTCCCACAGATGAGCCGTCAGACTCCGAGAAACGGAGTAAAACTGAGTTGATGGAGTCAGCGCAGAAAGAAGTCACTGAGGGGGAAACGGACCAATCTGTTGAAGTTGATCCTGGACCAGGGCGAGAGAGAGAAACCGACGCAGCATCGGATGACAAGCAGGAGCAAGACAGGAAGACAATTGCTCTCGCAGAACATAGACTTGTACTTTGGACCCATCCAGGGCGAGATCACACCGGGTTGCCAGAGTTCCCCCCAGAGAGACTCCCACTTTCAGTCGTGCCAAAGCTGGACCGGAGGCTGTCTCTCAGCTTGGAAGGGGAACGGCGGGGCGATACCCTATCTGATCAATTTGAAGCGCTCCAGAATAAGCTAGCCATTTCTCCTGGCCAAGGGGCTGCGGAACGCCCGCCGGGCAAGATACGGGAGGTGGACGTGATGTATCGCATGAGACGCCTCAGCATCAGGAGCACTGACTCTGGGGAGGGAAACGGAGAGGCCAAGGACTCCCTGGATGACCCCGCTGCTGGATCGCTACAGGTCTTGGAGAAAACTGCAAAGCATGGTGACAAGTCTACTTTCAGGTAAGATACATACGTCTAAATATTGTGTGGTTTGTTTACATGTGCTCACCTGTGAAGTGGACCATCAAAAATGGAAATAATTTGTACCACAATTGTTAAACGAATTGACCTCAAAATAACGCTGAAGGTCGGTTTGCTCTAGAACTTTAGATGTTCAGGGAGTCCGTTGGAGTAATGACTCCTCTTTTTACGTGGCAGAACGCTGTGACAGCTGAAGACGGCAGCGATGGTATGGAAAAAGACGGCGTCCATCGTTTCCCCATCTCGAGGTTTTAGCGCTCCACACAACACTGTGAACTGGCTGCCTAACTTAGAATGCCTTCATCTTCATCTCTTGACACTGAAATGGCCTTCTTGTCCGACGAGAGCATTGTGTAAACACCCTCACCCTCGGCTTGACTTCTAAGAGTGCTGTTCCACTGCCAAAAGGGAGGTGCCCCGCCCCGCCCCGCCCTGCCCTGCCCCGCTTCCACCCAACCCTACCTACCCAAAACGAGCGCCTTCCTTCGTCCACGCCCCAGTCTTCTCCCGATGCTTTTCTCATTGGCAGACATTATGCAACTCATCCATGCATACGAATACACTCGAGAATCTGCGCATTATGAATGTAAGCGTTAATTTGAGGGTTT
Source organism: Syngnathus scovelli (assembly GCF_024217435.2). Lineage (NCBI taxonomy): Eukaryota > Metazoa > Chordata > Actinopteri > Syngnathiformes > Syngnathidae > Syngnathus > Syngnathus scovelli. The sequence goes on from NC_090863.1 coordinate 9,692,594, forward strand.
TGTTATTATTTGCTGTACCAAAATAAAGTCGCGACTGCTACGGTGGTGGCACCGCTCATCGCGACTGTGTTTGGCTCGAGAACTGTTTTTGATTTCCCGACATGGTTCGGCCTTTCTTTAACTCGGCGACATTGTCCCCTCCTTCGATCCTCTACCCTCCAGTTGCTAAGCTAATGACACGATCGCCCGCTCAGTCCATAGCGCGCCGGTTGCTTTGCTTTCAGGTGACGTCTGACCGGATAGTGCAGCTCCCGCCGCGCAGGTACTTTCAGGAAGCAATAAAGATTGACAGCAACTCTATCACAACAATGAGAAACAAATAGAACAGAACACATTTTTTAAAAAAGAGGCGAGATAGAGCAATATTGTTGTACAAATAAGCTGAGCGGGGTCGTGGAGCTACCTGTCGGAAGCGTCGTCTTGTGATCATTCTACAGGGACATGGTGTCAGGGTATTTGGGCTGCTGCTTTAGGTCATCATATAGCTCTACGTATGTACAGTGCTTGACTTGTTTATTTGACCACCGCCACCTATTGGATGGGAGTTGTGGATTTTTATGTTTCTTCACAAGTCATCCAACTTGGCTTGCGGTCTCTGCCTACAGTCAATTATGAAGACTCAATTCTTGGCAATTTTGGCTCTTCTCTATCTGTCTCATAAAGATAGATATAGAGAGATTCAATTTTGGTAGAAAGACAAAATCAGTTGATGAAATTTGTTTTGAAGGAACCCTGGAAATGCCATGCATTGCTTCAAAACAAAATGGCCGACATTGGGAGTATTTTCCGACATGGCTTCTTGAGAGGTTTTATGTAGCTAAGGGAACTGTTTTTGGGAGCTGAGTTTCTGGGCGCTATTGCCAAACTGAAATGACCCTACAATAGCCATTTTAAACCAAAATTACAGACTTTTCAGACATGGTGTCCTGAGACATTTCGTGTGGGTCCACTCAGGACATACGATAAAATTTCACGTTGTAAAGGATAACTGGCTCGGTTGCCGTTAATTTGGCGGTGGTCTAATACATTTGTTAAGCGTTGCATCATCATACATTTCACTGAGTATTTATTTTTACGATCATCGGCTTTTTAATCTGTTTGCATAATGTACAAAAAATAAATATATATAAAGTATATTTTAAATATTTTAAGAGGTATTTTGTATTTTCACCATAGTTTTATTTCACCACGTGTGTGTGTAGATTATAATAATCATACGAAGAGCGTTCTTAATTTTCTAGAGCGTGCCAATGGAAACGTTTATTTGTGGCGTTTTGTCGCGTCGTCTGCGCCGTGTTTCGTGCGTCGCGTTGTCGTCTCGTCTTCCAGCTTACACTCGCCCGCCCGGCCGGCTCTTCTGTTGTTGATCCCATGAAAAAAACAAAACATTGGTTTCCACAAGCTAGCATACACCACAATGCTAACGTGTCCATTAAAATACAAGTACGTCTCCCAAAACACAACATCAATTCACTTGGGTTGTTTTGCTCCTAAAATATGTTTTAAAATCACTTTTAATATCATTATTGCTGCTCTGCTCTCAGCATTCACAAATCATTTCCAGGGGAGAATCCCAATTTTTTGGTAGTTGTACTTAAACGCTACAATGCAATGCTGCAGCTAAAATGCAAATGCTCAAAAATATCTTGGAATTTTTCAATACATACAGGGTTTTTAGATAAGACTTTTTAAATAGACAATAATGGAAAAAAAAGTTTGCAAAAATAGCAGTAGTCGTAAAAATGTCTTTGAGAAGTTGTGTGTGTGTTTTTGCATTGTCCAGCATTGCATTGTAACAAAACAACAACGGATGTGTGCGAATTATTTGTCATGAAGTAACATAATTGTTATGTAGCCTTTTTACACTTGTAGCATTTTAGCAGTTGTGTCTCAGCATTTCTTGTAAATTTTGATGTCGCCTTACTAAAACATACAAAGAAGTATTAGGGCCACATAGAAAAGCATTTTTTTTTTTCGATTGAAGTCAGAATTATTTGAGAACAAAAGGAATTTTTTGGGAAAAATTGCTTTTGTTTTAAACATGACATTTCTTGAAATTGTCCATTTGTATCTGAACGTATACTGTTTTGTTTCTCGTAAGATTTCAACGTTTGTTTTCCCAAAAATATTTAACTGCTTTAAAAAAAAAGAATCAAAAGGAGAAAAACAAAAGCAAAGTTTTCCTGCAAATATATGATTTTTTTCTTAAAAATACAAAACATTTTAGCATTGTTTTCAATGTATACTGGTTTGCTCATGTTTTTTTTTTTCTTGCAATTTTTTCTAGCCTTTATTAGTGTGGCCCAAATATTCCTTTGTAATTATAACATCGCATCACTTTGCAGCCAAATATATTCTCCAAGTCTACGCAACACTTTAGTCACAGGTCATTTAGCAGTTTTACTTGTCAGCGACGAGCCCACCAACCGGGGGCGCTGTAGCAGAACGAGCATAGTTTGCGTTTTTTTGCGCGTTTTTTTTTCGAAAGGTACGCAAACTAGCCCCGATCATCCAGAAACAACCCTTGCGATTGGCATGTGAGCGCCAACTCTTGAAAGTCAATATAATAAAAGAGTCTCGTTGGACTTTTTTTTTTTTTTTTTTCTATGACAGGTTGATGTGCAACGTGAGCAGTGATTATGCACACTTGTAATATTTTCTATTTTCATAAGAGATTTAAGTGCTTTTTTCTACATCTTTTTTTCTTCCTTGCATGGAGTGCAAGTGAGAGGGACAAGGGGGCAAAAAAAAAAAAATGCTTTTTTCGTAAATTATATTTGCATTTGGTACTCTCTCGGCAGTTAAAATAATTAAAAAAAACAAAACAAAAAAAAATTTAGAATAAAAGCGACGACGGGCAAAACGTGTGTCTGTTTCGTAGGTTAATTTACGAGACTATGCCAAGTATTTAAAAGCTATTTTTAGATTAAATTAAAAAAAAAAAGTGGAAGAAAAGTCATTCATTGTTTTCTTTCGACATGCCTTTGATCTGTGTATCTATACGTATAGCAGGAGAATCCATAGAGTCATTATGATTGTGCTACTGTTGTATGATACTGCAGTCCCATTCGCAAATAAACTCTTTGCATGAAACCGCCTCGTTTCTCATCAATTGGGCTTTGACGTCAACTAACAGGCCAGAATACACTACATCAAAGAACATCTACAACTTCAAAAATGTTCTAAAAATGGTAACAAAATAATGCAACGTTTTCTTCAAACATTTGTCTAACCATTTTTTTCCCTGAAATACTTTTAAATAGTATTAAAAGAAAAACAAATAGGCACGTAGTCTGGAAAATGTGCTTTTTCACGTAAATTAATAAAAAATTCTGTAAAATACCAACTTGTACTAATATATATTTTTTATTTGTTCACATTTTTTATGAAACACAAATGACTTTTCTCTAAAAAAAACAATTCTAATTTACCAATGATCTGATTCTGGTTCTGTTTCCATACAAGCTGATCTCTCCGAGGAATTCTCTCCCTTTTTGACTCTTTGTTGACGCTTTTGTCCGCCACATTAGACTAATTAGCAGGTCTGTGCAGTCCAGCCAGGTCCAGTCAGATGACGGCATCCCGCTGCTCTCCACTTGTGTGCCATCAAAGTGTTGGACAAGTTGGCCCGTTTTGCCGGCAGCGTAAGTGAGTTGGCGGGTACACTTGGTTGGAGAGCAGCCATTGTCTCTCATTGCCTTTCAAGAAGCCCGTTAAGATGTCGTCCATTGGGGCGCCCTTCCTGCACTGATTTCAGATTTAATTGAATACATTTTATGCATGTAATAATTCATTTTCTTTTGAAGATGTTTTGGTCATTTTAGGCTACTGTACGTCTATATAAATCATGATATGAAACATGAAATTCATCAACCAATGAATCATTCAATAAATCAATCAAGAACCAACCTTTTTGAAATTGATAGCTCAATCTTAAATACTGATTAATACCAATTTAGGGCGACCAGTTTGACACATGTTGCTGAAATAACAAATGAGCTCAAATTACATTGACTATTGTAGATTTATTAATAACCAATGCTATTCATTTATAGGAAAGCAACACTATTCCTAGACATAAATCTTGGCCTTCCATTTTCAAATGATCTCTGTTTTGTGTACATTTATGGCTAAGCAGTGTTTCACCGATAGATGGCAGTAAAGGACCAACAGAAAGCTCATCAAACTGGACTATTTACAGCAAACAATTCAATTAGCAAATGCACTCAGATGTTGGTTCATCTTTAAGCAACCTTCTGGTATCATAATGTGCCTGTTTACAATCACTGAGTCTGTCTTTAATCCCACTTCTGACTCCCCTGCTGTTGCAATCCCAACAATGTGTTTCAGATTTGACTTAATCCCTCCTGTCATGTGCGTTTACCCCCCGGTTGTGGGCCTGCCCCTGGGGGGTGTGGGGACCCTCAGGCGGCCCAGCAGCCGATTGGACGGGGTTCTTACCGGGCTCCTCCCGGCTATTTATGGCAGACGCCGATCCAGGTTTGAGCCCATACATGGTGGGCCCCGAGGTAGGGTTACCCAGCACGACGCAGCGACCCTCCCTGCCGGTGGGTCACCTCTTCCACTCTCTCCTGGGTGAATATTGCCCAACTTCAAGTGTGGACTTTATGGATTTATTTCTTCAGACAGAACAAAGCCAAGCACTTTTCTGCGTATGTTGATTCTTTTTCACCTGTTCTCATCAGCAGTTTGCACCTGAAGAGGAATCAGCAAGACCTGGACTCGTCCTGCAGGATATTCATGTGAGTACAGCACCAGCCGGGTGGTCCTTCCCTCTCATGACATTTAAAGACAAAAGCTGCTATCAGAAGCAATTGGAATGTGGGAGATGTTTTACTCACTTATGCATAACTTTTCTCCAACTTTACAGACAGGGGCGTTGCTAGACTTTTTTTTCATTGGCCAGGGTGACATACAATTTTATCGAGGCTTCTCAGATGTGTCATTGTTTACCATAATATGCACATTCAGGGTTTCATGAAATAACATTCAGACATAACCAAAATCCATCACACTCCTAATCAAACAAGTCTAAAAAAAAAAAAAATATTGAGTTTATTTCAATTTTCTTTGCTATAGCTTTGCTTTCTTGTCCTATCTCATATCTACTTTTATTTATTGCACTCATTTGCTAGGTAACAGCAAATCTGAGTGATTAATCGTCATCTATGGCCATTAACGTTTTGCATACTGCAAATATATCCAAAAAATATACAACTCAATTCTGCAAATGTCTGTTTCGGAACTTTTTCTGTAATGCAATCGAACAAGTGACATCACCATATCATGACATATCATGATATCGTGACATGAGCATGTCACGTGTGGTTCTCACACAGTTGTTGGCTCACCACCTTGTCCGACAGTGTGTTGTTTGTGGTGAAAGTTGTGTGTCGCGTGGCGGGCAGGATGACAACAGCACCTGCTCTGCCCATCAGAACACACATGACCGCATTGCCACAGACACACTAAAAGCTACTTGTGAGGAGATTTGGAATGATATGGATAAAAATAGTACCTCAGTAATTGTACAAGTTTGAGTGTTTATTTTTGAGAAATAATGCAAAAAAAAAAAAAAGTTCTTGCACCTACTTTTTTTTATGTTCAGCAGTTTTGTGCCATCCTTGAATGGTAGTTTGGATGGGAGAAAACAAATCTTAAAGAGCATATATTTTGCATGTAATTTCTCCATAATGAAAATATTTATTTCATTGACTAGAAATTTTTAAATGTCCTCTTACCAGTTTGCAGGTTAGTAGTTTAATGTGGAACTTTCCAAACAGACTTCAGCCGTTATGAATTATGAAATTCGTTTTGTCTCGCCTGACTTGCACCGGGCAGCGTGGGCTGAGTTCCCACTCACTGACAATGTGGATGTGATTGGTTGTTTATCTCTGTGTGTCCTGTGAATAGCTGGCGACCAGTTCAGGGTGTAGTCCACCCATTGTGAGCTGGGTTAGGGGCTAGCATCCCCCCGTGACCCTAAACAGGATAAGCCATGTTGAGAATGGATGGAATTATGACATAATTTTTGTATACCCTGAGTTAGGACTGTCAGGCCCTTTGGACAGCGCATCTGGCCTCCAACATGGTGATGATGAAATAGCTGATACTTTACCTGGAGCGACAACATGGCGTTGCGATTATTGCAACATAATAATAATATGGGCTGCGCAATCTCAGATCCACACTCAACAACAACATTGAAAGAGCGAGATGGAGGTTTTGACACAACAAGGCAGGCTGCCGTCTTGTAAATACAAGCCTGTGCTGGCGGACAGGGTGACTTCGCAGTAGCCACTCACAACACATGTTGCCTTATTAGGGGACAGCCGTCTGGGACAAGTGTGTGCGTGCGTGCGAGCGAGTGAGCGTGCTGCCTGCGTGAAAGGGTGAGAAAAAGCATCAGAGTCAACAGTGTGATTTGACACCAGGCTACTTTTTGTACTTCAGCACATGCACATTGTGCATAAATGCAAAATGCTAAATAAATCATTTTATATTTCAACTACATTTGTTTTCATATGTCTTATTTTTATTTGAACCCTTTGTATGCACATGTGGTTGTTTTATAAATAAAGTTGAGTTGGGGTTAGCGATACAAGTCTTGAGACAAAATTGTTAGGTTGGATTCAGATGGCTATTCAATTTTTCAGAACCACGACTCAGAAAGTATCATTCTAGAAATCAGAAAAACATAAATGAGTGACAGCCTGGAAATTGACACCTCTTATCACACAATCTTAGACAAGATTACAGCACAAATGTGTTAGCCTGCTAAAGCTAATTGATATGCATGAAGCTTCACCTTCAGTTGGTGGCCTGGGAAGCAACATACGTACACCCACTCCCCCACCCTCGCTGGCACATTGCTCCAATCCCCTGTCTCGCTGTTTTGATCATCGCGGCTAATTTCTGACTGTAATCTGATTAGGCCGCTGAGCAGCTTTGGCGCCCCGCTGCGCTGTCGTTCTCCGACTCTGGTGACATTGCGACCAGTCCTCGAGGCCGGGCGGTGTTGTTGGCGGGTGGTGGTGTGACCCCTCGGGTGTCGGTTAGCGTCCGCTCTTCTCCCGCTGTCCGCTGCTAAACATGTTTCGAAACCCTTGGATATCTGGTTACCATGTCAACCATGTGCAGTGTTGCAGCACAGGTAAGGTCTGGTGGCAGTTGTCCTGTTTTCTGCTTTTGGACCTTTGGTTAGATTTTGATATTTGTACGAAATGTCTGGCCTGCCCCAAACTCCAGGCTTGGTGTGATGGTCAGGTGTCTCCAGTTGATGAGTCCATTAGGACCTAAAAAAGCATCACGACTGATTCAAACTGGATAACAATGTTTTATCGTATCGGGGTTCAGTACGTTGGTTTAACTTTTGGTTTGTTTTTTACACCTCCTTCCTGTGCACTGTGCTTTGATTTCAGGTGACCAGGTCTCTTGTTTTCCTTTGTCCTCGCTTTGCGACCCAAATTAGCTTTAGCGGAAAATATAGATATAGCGAAAACCTGAGTTGGCGCCTGCTAAGCCGTTTTCTGGCGGCTTTGAGCTTCCTCGGCTGGTTGGCAGCGAGCGAGCGTTTCTGAGGAAAACCGAACTGACTTGACGGGCATGGGGCTTTCCGAACGGATCACACACACATTGCACAAGTCTTGCGAAAAGCTTAGTACACATGATTGGTTCTGACAGCCAGGGATCATGTCATTTTTTTAATCTGCTTGTCACCTACTAAAGGTTCAGCGAGGCCAAGAAATAGACCCAGATTTGTTCTAGTGATGTCTGGAGTGGTAACTAAATCTGTCTGTGACAAAAAGGGAAACAACTTTAGACTGTTAGGCTCATTGGGGGAGTTGCTATGGACTGCACGAAGAGCGACGTGCTACCCTAAAATAAACCAATTGATTCTTGTGTTATAAAAGTTTTCAATGTAAAAGTCATTTTAGTACGTGTTGTATGAGTTCATCCAAACATGGGTTCATTGTGAGTGTAATTTAAAAAAAAAAATGTTAGGAACAGTAGGTGAAAGCAGTTTGTATTCATTTTAAACATCCTAGGGAGCACCAACTTGACCAATTTCAAACGCTAGTACTATTTTATGGTCTTGACTGAGTGTTGTGTCTTGGCAGGATTTGGATCAGAAGCTGAGGGCAAACTTTGTACCTCAACATCATTGCCAACAGAAGCCTTAAGGTAAGAAATGGGAGCTAGGGGAAGAGAAGAAAAATGTGCTCCTCAAGTCAATTACATCATGCCATTATTTTCTGGCTAATATAATTTTTTCGTGCTTGGTCATCAAGACTTGGAATATCAGCAGCTTTACAGCTGGCCAGCATTAAATGACACTTTCACCTTGCGTCACCCTTTAAAGATAATCCGGTCAACAGTCATTTACCATAAACCCTTTGAGATGCTAATCAGGTGTTGAAGGGTTTTTTTCAGCTCCGTTTTTTTCTTTTCGTATTCTCACGTTTAGTTTTCAAAGTGATTTCTCCCTGCATGACAAGGCCGCCCTGGTCAAGAGCGTTTCAGATACCGATGCCAAACTCCTGGTGGTTCTTCCCAAGGGTGCGAATTGGTATCTTAATCTCTATGGCTGTTTTTTATTGTCATCCATTTTTTAAAAACAGTTTTAACATTCAGTTTCAGAACTGAAGAAATACTTTGAGGGAGCTCATCCAGCAGATTTCCAGATGAACAGGTATTGGGCCTTTGTTAACTTTACAGTATTAAGGAAGGGTTAGGGTTAGGGTTAGGGTTAGGGTTACGTTGTATGTGTGTACGATATTTAAGCCAGACTTTGCCTTTTATTTCAGGAAGGAGAGGATCGCCCGGCGTCTAGAAGGGATTGAAAGTGACCCTCCGCCAGTCCTGCTGCCTGGCGGCTTGGTTGCCAACAGGATGCTGGAAGACGACCCACCGCGATACACCAGGGCCTCGGATACATGCGAGCCTTGTGTGATGGGTGAGCTGATGCGGGACTTTGCTGGACTTGATTAACTGAAAAATCACGGTGTCTTCGCTTACTCTCGACTGCAGTGAGGCATTTCAGTCAAGAGGAGCTGGACGCACCCCAAAACCCGGTGACATCCCCGCAGTGCCAGTCTAGACAAGGAGTCAGCCGCACAGAGCCGATGTTGGTCTACGTCGACCCTGTGACGCTATCTACATCAACGACACCCGCGTCCCCACCCTCGGACCCGGCCAATTTGAGTTCCAAGGCCGAGCGCATTGCCCGCTACAAAGCCGAGAGACGGCGGCAGCTGTCGGAGCGGTACGGCATCCCCCTAAACCAGGAAGCGGACATTAACTACGCGTCACGCTTCCGTGCACGACTCGACCAAGATTCCGCTGCGGACAGACACTCAGTTGGAAGACGAGATAGACGTCAAACAGAACCGATACATAATGAAACCGGTGGTCCATACCGCTCTGGTGTGGGTAGGGTTTACATGAGGACTCATCCAGACCTTGCACCTGTAATTCCACCAGGCCCAGTCAACACAAACCAAGCTCCAGCCCCTACGCAAGGCAGCAGATTCGCAGAGCAGGAAAGAGTCATGAACATGGAGAACTACCGGAGAGGTGGCGCTCAAGAATGCACATCTCGAACCAGGGCCCAGGAGCACCTCGTGTCTATACCCCAACATCATCATCATCAGCAAAATCCTACTCACCACCCCCATATAGATACAACGCATCCAAAGCAGAGTCCAAACTCAAGCAACGACTACAGCTTGGCAGCGGTGCCCAGCTCACCTCGCACTGCTCGTCGGGCCTCACTGCCATCAACCCGTTACGGTATCTCGCCTGGGGATTTGTTCATTGAGCAGCAGGCACAAAGCATCCTCAACAGGCAGGGGTGAGTTCATGAAATGTCTCTTTCATTCTGCTCCTGTCTCTAGGCTGAGGTCTCTTTCCGCTTGCTTGGGTATTTGGATGAACCAAGTTTCAAAACCTTCCATTGAGGTTTGTGGTCTGCAAAGACCACAATCAAGATATTGTGTTTGTTTTAATAATATGAAATGAGATAATTTCCCGCAGCATACCTGATGATCCCTCCCGACACTATTGTGCAAATATTGGGGAATCACTGCTTTAGATACTAACTACATGCATCATTACACCCAATGTAAATAGCGAACCTTGCATGATAAACTCCACACCCCTTTCCTGGTCTCCCATACCACCTATCCCTCGCCTTTGTTAATCTTCTGATTGTCACGGAATTTAACAAGAAGAAGTCACTAGCCTGACACAAGAGTTGACTATCCTGGCAAGAAGCATCCGTGACAGTTCGATATTATCCGTAGCCTTGAGCGACTGGTCTCTTGACACAGACACAAAGGCCGATGCAAAGACACTCGTCAGTTGGCCGCCAAGGTATGAAGTATCAGGATGAAGACATTTCTTAATTAACTTCTACTGATTGTACCTCAGACGGTGTGGATGCTGCGACTCACTCGCTTCTAACAGTCGTTACCTTGAAGATTTATTTGCCATAAGTAGCATGTGTGTCAGATTAATCCACCAATGGAAATCTGGTGTGTCAAAAATCAGTTTACCTACCTTACACCCGAATTTAATCATCTGACTGGCTGAATATTTCTGAGGCTGTTTTTTTTTTACTTACTGATGGCCCTTGTACATTCCTTTCCCTAAGAATCAGAGGCAGTACACAGAGGCTTCCTGAGTGGAGCACAGACAGACACCACAGTACCAGACACCGGACTCAGGAGATCCCATTCCCACTCGGCCCAGAACACAGCCAACATAAAACTGTTTCTCAACCTTGGCCAAGTCACCCTCAGTCTGCTCAAGAGTACCACCCTGCCATTGACCATCAAAACCTACCCGTGTCCACCAGCAAACTCTACAGTCCCCCGGAGATTCAACCACGAAGACGAGTGAGCTCTGACCAAATCTACACAGCTCACAAGGAGGCAAGGCTCGAGGCAAGGCTGGAAGCAAGGTTGGAGGTCGGACAAGCCTCCAAAGAAGAAGTCCAAACCGAAGGTCTGTTGAAGAGCCGGAAAGCGGTTTTGCCGTCCGAGATCCGCAAGAGAGAAAAGACTGCGGATGATTTTAACAGACATCCCAGTAAACATGTGGATTGGGAAACTAATAGTCCAGAACAGAGGATAGAGAGTCGGGAAGTCGAGGAGGACTGGCATTCACCCAGAGAGCGAAGGCGAGAGAGGAACACAGAAAAAAGCCGAGAGCGAGTGAGGTACCGTCACTTGGGTCATGAGACTCGTGAGGACAGAGTGTTAAGACCCGTGTACCCGGAGAATGCCTCGAAAACCGTCACCCATCCAGAGTCACTCGTGCTTCCGACAGAAAACAGAAGGGAAGCTGAGGAAGATCTTCAAAGACAGTATCAGTACAATTCCTCGAGAAAGTCTCAGGAGCCCAAAGGGGAACACCAGACAAGAATAGAAGCTCGTTTGAAGAGAGTTGACGAGGCTCGACAATGTGAAGTCTCAGACCCTCAAAGGCAGCAAGAATTGCAGAGGATCGACTCGGCTGTTTATCTTCAGAAAGGTTCTTCTTTACCTCAGGCCAAGCACAGAAGCACAGAGGCAGGCGGAGGGCCTAAACCCAAGACGCGAACCCGCTCCATGTCAGACATCGGAATCAGCCAACATTCTGTCTTGCTCCGAAGGGAGAGGTCTCATGCCACCCACGAGACCTCCTCCAAGCCTGTGCCTCCATCAGGGGTGGCCAATGGTGAAACGGGAACCTTGGACACCCGGGTGTCGGTAGCCCAGCTGCGACACTCTTACCTGGAGAATGCCAACAGGAAGCTTGACTTGTAGGTCCGCCAGCATGGGCTCTTTTCGTGTTCCTTCGCATGGCTAACCCTGCAATGGGATGCTACTAAAACCCACAGCATATCAAACGAGAGCAGTCAAAGAGTGCAGACCTCCACCTAGGCCAACATTTGGGATGCTAATAGGAGACCCAAGGCCTCCTGCTTAAACTCAACAAATGACAACATGGTTTCATCGAGAAGTGCTTTAACATTCAACTGAATTTCAAACCTGGATAAAAACTTTTGAAATGGAGCTTCTGTCACTGTATTTACACGGACAAATAAAACAACGAACAAAGGAGGCAAACTCAAAGAAAATGTCTTTCCCTAGTGGCAATGTGATGATCGTAATTTGAAACCCTAACCTCAAACCCTAACCCTGTCTTGGAACTTTCATTTGAAAACCTGATCCTTTGAAAGCCTAACCCAGACTCGAAGCCCTCGTTTCACACACTAACCTGTCGTGTTTGAAGTCTCACCCCAGTCTTAAAATGCTAACAATGTCAAATTCTCCTTGGCAACAAGTGAGATTATCTGTCAAAAAGATTACGCAAAGTTTTGGTCCTCCATCACTGCATGCTAGGTGTGGCTAACTGGTACCCGCGATTGGTACATTTGCACCCTTACCTGAACTTGGACTCTCCCTCATTCTTTGTTAATCAAAGCGAAAGCAACCAGTCCTCAGTGATGGAATCCGAGCCCACGGTGAGTGGCGTGGATTCCCGGGGAGACAGAACAGCTCGAAGGCCACGCCGCTACATCACGCCGGGGGACGGCCGCACGTCCGAAAGGAGTCGGACTCAGCCCATCACGTCTGCGGAACGTCTGGAGACTGACAGGTGCGAGAAAGGACGTAGTCACCGAATATTCGATGGCGTTAAAATCCTAATTGGATATTGAAATGTTTGGTGTCACAGGTCCCATCTCAGTCCAGCACAGCTTCAAGATGTTGAAGGTGATCACTAATCCGACCTGCAAATGCTACAAATTTGAAATTGAAAACCTAAGCCCATTTTTTTGACTTTGTAGTTGATGAAGAAAAACTGGACGAGCGAGCCAAGATGAGTGTGGCGGCCAAGAGGTCTCTTTTCAGGGTAAGTGACTTAAACCCACACGCACACACCTTTAGGTCAAGTTGCGTCTGAAAGTCAACATTTTGTCTCGTCAGGAGTTGGAGAAAACTTCGGAGGGCGGCGTTCCCAAGCCTCGATCTCGAAACGCGGCCGTGGAACGTCGTCTGCGGAGGGTCCAGGACCGCTCACAAACTCAGCCCGTCACCAGCAAGGAAGTGGTGGATGCTTGCAGGTACAAACACTTCAAAATCCAGGAACCAGTGTACTTTTTTTCCCCCCTTGAATATATATTGTAGTTTTTGGATGAGTTTTTACTATTATTTTTGACCATCCTGGGTCTCAGAAGAAGGTTCATTTAAGTTTGTTTTCACCATTTTAAAAGTGAGCCTTCCACATCATCACACACTGTGGAAAGCCACACCAGCACCAGCACCACCGCCAGCACCAGCACCAGCGCCAGCACCAGCACCACCAGTTCACCTGTCGTCAGTACCACCGTGACCACCATCAGGTAACACAACACAATGAGTAAAATGCAATGGAAATGCAAATGATCTGGCAGTTATATGTCAGACATACTAATTTGACTTGGCAAGCAGCACGTGGGCCATCATAAACAACCACCGTATTTTCCGGACTATAAGCCGCACCTAAAAACCTAAAATATTCTCAAAAGCCGACAGTGCGCCTTATAGTCCGGTGCGCCTTATATATGGACCAAATTCCTAAATTTAAACTGGCCCGAAGCATTGTGTCATGAAATCAATCATAAGTGGCCCGCTGAAGACTATGAATCATGAATCAAAAAGACTATGGATAATTGTTTTGTGATTATAAAGTAATTTGTTGCGTCTGAAGTTGAAATAAAAAAGATAAAATGGAGAATGATTTGATTTGGATTAAAAATCTGACATGATGCATTAATGGTGCGCCTTATAGTCCAGTGCGCCTTATAGTCCGGAAAATACGATATTTATCATTTGGAATGAGGCTTGAAATGCTCATTTCAAACCCTAATATAACTCAAAACTCTTGTTTGAAGCCTGAAATCTTTTTGAAAAACCTGACCCAGACCTAAACCCGAAATTTAAAAAATGATCGAAGCTTGAAAAGGAATTTAGAACAATCCGCCTTCACCTCAAACCTACATTTCAAATCCTAACAACACAGACAAATCTTTTCCAGTATTTATTTCTGTACTATAAAAAATATTACCACGTGATGAAGAATGTACGCAGCTTTTACTCTCTCATCCTTTGGGAATAGCGATACTGATATGCCGTCCTACCCTCATGAGCGAGCGCCTTGCTGCACCTTATAGGGGATGGAAGTTGCTGTTTACACAATTACTCACCAGTGATGATCCCCAGCATTCCCTCATGCTGCATTCCTCACATTCTTCTAAAGTCCAGATGTCAGATGTTGGGCACCAGAAACAAACAAGCGCAAACCCTCCACGAGCCATTTCACACACTTAACAAGTGACTTGTGCAACTTTATATGACGTGAATCATAAGCAGCAAACCGGGACTTTCAGTATTTATATATTTAAAACCCAAATGTGTGACCAAGGTTCAAAACCTTAATTTGAACCCTGCCTTGCCTTAACACCTGTACCCTGGTCTCAGTATCCAAGCAGCTCCAGTCCCCGAGAAGATCCAAGAGAGGCAGGACGAGGATCCCCCCGAAGTGGAGGGGGACGACCTATCCACGCTCAGTTTGGCTGAGAAGATGGCCCTCTTCAACCGGCTCGCCCATCCAGCGGATGAAGCGGCGCCGAAAAGTGACACCGCCCGCCAGCGTCGTGCTCTCGCCCGCTTTCAGACACAGCCCATCACCCAGGGCGAAGTGGAGAAGGTACTTTAAAGGTTTATGCGTATGGTCAAATGAAATTCACCCAAGGTTACCATACATTTTAGATTCATGGTAAAATTTCATCCAAAACCTAATACCCTTAACTATAAGACTATGTTCATCCCATAAATAAGCAGCTGATGTCCTCACAGGTGCCTAAGCCTCCTGTTGGCTCCTCAGTCAAGCATATCGAGTCCAAGCAGGAAGAACATGTAAGGTCTAGAAAGCTGATTGGATGCACTTGAATGAGCTTATTAAAAGCCGTCTCCATTTGGCTCCGCCTACATAGACTCGTTATCCCAAACGAGTGGATGTACATAGTAATTGGCATACAGCAGTGATGTCATGTGACTCGCTGTTGGAAAGTTTGTTCACTTCAACTGCTTCTGTTAGTTGCTAGTTTAGCATAACAAGCATGAGGTGCGAAAAACATGTTGGTGGCAGGGGATGTCTGATTACTATTTTTTTCTTTGCTCTATAGTTAAAACACAGCAGTCAAGTCAAACTAGAGCCCCTCCCCGCCTCCGTGCTCCGCTCTGTGGCAGCTTCCCCCTCCCATGCCTCCATCACCATGGTAACCGTGACGCCTGCATGCAGCAGCAGTAGCATCGCTTGTGAGGGGAGTTCTCTCACCCAACAACAGCCCCCTCCCACCACGTCTGACCACCAGGAGAGGGCATTGCGGTACCTCTCTATGACCCAGAGCGTGGGGGACCCAGGCCACCCCAAGCTCCTCCCCCATAGCTCTGAACAAAAACCGGGGGGTCTTCCCTCTCCCACTCCTTCTTCCGGCACTCTTCGCCGGCATCAGGCAGAGGCGGAGGAGACTGAGAAGGAGGAGGCGCATGCCAGCTCAAGAGCCCTGGGCGATACCCGGGAGAAAAACGCGGAGGAAGGACGTGGAGGTGGAGGAAGCCGCCCCCTGGGAGAAGAGGCAGGAGGAGACGGCGGCAGCCCAGAACGATTCTCAGGTAGGAGACGAGTGCAGTGTGTGAACAAAAGGGAAAGCGGGGAAAGGGCGGTGGACTCTCCTTATTATCCTCATTGTGCTTCCACACATCATTGCCTGCTAAGTACACGAAGAAGGGGCATTCGTACAAATTTGGGACGCATCTCATTAACATTCCGCATGGATTCTTTTGTCCCCAAAGAGATGGATAGATGGATGGATAGAGCTGGCAACACGGTTTCTGCTTGAGGTGGCGGTCAGTCGGATTATGCTAACTGGTTATGCAAGAACAAAAGAAATCTTGACTGTGTTTGATGATGTGGTTATTATTAGCAGGGTCACTTGAATAGGTGTTACTGGGTCAGAGTAACCTCTGCCAAGGCAGATCAGCACTTCCTAGATGGCAACATTTTGGCTTTGAGCATTCAGGTTGTGTAGCAATGTGTGTCAGACAGTTCTTTGTCTGAATGTGTCCTGAAATTAACTAGCCTTGGGTATCCCATGGCTTTAGTGTTAGGGATTAGAGTGTTTGAAGTGGTATTACAAGTTCTGACACATATTTGGTGTATTATCCTTTCAGACCGGCAGGATCGCACAGCGCCACTGAGACCTTTGATAACCAAAGTGTCCTCCACGACAACATCTCAAACGTCAAGCATCCAGCAGAGCCATCCTTTGATTCAGCCTACCCTAACTCCACCCAAAACCTTCCTGCTGCAGACCCACACAGAGTCACCAAAGCACCAATTCTCCATCCAGCCATCTCAGTCCCCGCCGACGTATCCCAAACTATTCACTCAGCCCCAGCAAAACCAGGCCACAACTCAGGAACTCCTCTCCAAGCCTTGTATTCAACCAGACCTTCAAGCTCTGCCCAAAGTCCAGGTGCCTCCTCCGACGCCGCCAAAACCTCAGGGCTTCCTACAACCTCTGCCCAAGTCTCAGTCACTGCCGCTAGAGCACAGTGACGACTACAACAAATTCAGCGTCCATTTGATTGATCCGCTGTCCCCCACGGGTTCCGCGGAGCAGCTGCCTTACGGCATGTCCAGCAAACAGATGTCCATCAAGGAGAGGTGAGGATGCCAGATAATGTAGGTCAAAATTACCATTTTAAAGTTAAAAGGGAAGGCTAAGGGTTGGATGTTTTCTCCTGGTGTTAAGGTTCAGGTTTGGGTTTATTTTGGGTCAGGGTAAACGTCCGTTGACTGAATTGGGCACATGAGCGCCATTCGCTTTTATGAACCCGCACTCACTCGGGAGAAGTGATGACACACTTTCTCTTCGATCCGCTTCTCGAGTTCACTCGTGCGTGATGTGACCTGAATTATCACCCTTGAGTGATTGCCTTTTCATGAACTACAAGAGTAGTAGTTGTAGTAGTCCGGTGGAGAGCAAGGCAGAATACAAACAGACTATAGCAGCCTTTGCGAGTTAACACTTTTAAATCGTATATTTCAATAGTGTTTGTGCATTTGTGTCAGAGTGGCCCTGCTGAAGAAGAGCGGGGAGGAAGACTGGAGGAACCGGATCAACAAAAAACAGGAAGTGGCAAAGGTGGTGTCCACCGAGGTACCCCAGCGCCAAGAGGAGGAGCCGACGCATCAGAAGGAGGTGCAGAATGGACAACAAAGACATTTACCACATATACTATTATCGTATTTTCCGGACTATAAGGCGCACTGGACTATAAGGCGCACCTTCAATGAATGGCCCATTTTAAAACTTTGTCCTTATATAAGGCGCACTGGACTATAAGGCGCACCATTAATGCATCATGTCAGATTTTTAATCCAAATAATTCTCCATTTTATCTTTTTTATTTCAACTTCAGACGCAACAAATTAGTTTATAATCACAAAATAATGATTCATAGTCTTTTTGATTCATGATTCATAGTCTTCAGCGGGCCACTTATGATTGATTTCATGACACAAAGCTTCGGGCCAGTTTAAATTTAGGAATTCGGTCCATATATAAGGCGCACCGGACTATAAGGCGCACTGTCGGCTCCTGAGAAAGTTTCAGGTTTTTAGGTGCGCCTTATAGTCCGGAAAATACGGTCCATGATGCCTGCTTCTTTCATTTTGTCACATGATGAACCCCATGGACAAGATCCCCAAAAATCACCCCCTTTCTTACCACCTTTGTGTCCTCCCTGCACCGCCTCACAGGAGGAAGAAGTGGTCATCCATGACCACTCCGCAGTGGCAGATCAGCTGTGGGTAAGGTCCGCCTCTCAGCCAATCAAGTGGGTGCCGCGTCATCCAATCACAATTGCAGTTTCAATGCAGCTCCTTTGCATGCTGTTTGGAGCACTGGCATGGCTTTTTAGAATAGTGGTAACACCATTTTGAAAAACCTCAAGAAGCCCAAAAAGACACTAGGACTCAGTCAATCCATCAACTGCAGTTGTGATACGTGGATTGTTGTCTGTGAGTCAGGGAAGATGTCTGAGTGTTGTTTGTGATTGGGTGAGTGAGTTAGGGGGCGGGGCTTGCTGTGTCTTGAAGGACTGTGTGAGGGAAACAGCACTTGTATGGGTTTTTGCGGTCCTTTGTGTTATTTGGAGACCCATAACATAGTCTCAAGACCTGAAAAGACGCCAGAAGATGTCTATTTTCCAAAACCTTAAACGCAGCTTCTTCAAGCAGTTTGATAGGATTAAAACGGCAGTAAAGTAGAAAAATTACTCATGAATCTAACATGCATGGTCATGCGTCCTTTCCCTCCCTCTCTCCTTCCTCTTCCTTCCACTCATCCTCCCACCTCTCCATCCTCAGGAGCCTGTCTTCTCCTCCACTTTTTCTCCTCCTTTCTCCCTCGGACAAAAGTGTCGGTACATTGACCATCACGCTCAGGTAAGCGGGGCAGCCATACTTGGTGTGTCACTTTTTTTTTTTGACATCCTGGAGACAATGTATGCTGTTGTGCATCTTCTACTTGGTTTGATGCCAGTCCTCTTGCTCTTATCTGGGAGGCGACTTGTTTCAAGATGAGAGTTAGGGTTGTTTTTAAGAGTTAATGTCAGATTTGTTCAAGTTTGTTTTAGGTTATAGTTTGGGCTCATACATATGGTTAGGTGTCAAAGTAAGGTTTGCTGGAGTTAGGGTTGGAGATTAGCATGAAATGTCACTTGGGTCTTCTGAGGGTATTTTAGTCTGGGTTTTGTTAAAACCTTCCAGAAGAATAATTCCAAACAAATCCCACCTAAGATAAATATGACCGTTGCAGACAAAATCACGTTTTGTTGTTGTTTCAGGCTCAGTCGGTCCAAAAGGAAGACAAGGAGGCCCAGATGACCATCGAGGAGAGGAAGCAAATGATGTCGATGCGAGAGGACGCCTGGAAGGGCAAAGGCAAAGGTGCGGCCAACGATTCTGGCCAGTACACGGTGGCTGCTCGCATGGTTAAGAAAGGTCAGAAGAATATTTATTGGATGTCGGTTTTTTTAGACTTTGTACCTCACCTCCGAGGGTTATTTTACCCCCTGTCATATGTTATGTTTGTCAGGTCTGGCTGCCTCTTCCTCAGTCATCGGGCCGATCCTTTCGCCCGTCTCCACCAAGCTAAAAAGCAGCTCCTCAGTTGTGGGGAAACCTCAGGAGAGTGCGTTTGAATTTTGTACCGCATCTTTCCCATGCAGGAAAATGTTGTGTGTTTGCTAAGATGACCTTGAATGCTATCTGTCCAGACATTGAAGCCAGAGAAGACATGGAGTCAGATAAAAAGCTGGACAAGTTGGAGACCTTCTTGGGACGCCTCAACAGTAAAGGTACAGTATATTCGCAAAGTTATGATATTTTTCCAATGAAGCAAACAGGTGGTTTGCCGGTAGGTCATTTTTATCGGTCTCTAATGTTCCATCAGTGTCCGAAATCCAGGAGAGCACCCTGACAGTCACCGAGAAGACGGTTAAAGAGGTGATGAAGCTGGACGACGAGATCTTTACTAACTTCTACCGTCGCGTGGCCGAATTCCCAAACGTGCCTTCGCGTATCGAGCTCAGCGAAGACTTCGACGCCATTTTCGGCTCACGGCAGGGCTCCGGCAGACTGACCTCGGCCGTGGTCAGGCACAAGCGCTCCGTGCGACCATCCAGGAACGTGCAGGCCTCCCGCAACCCGGTCAAGATGCTGGCCGCCCGCCAGGATATACAACATGAGTACACTGAGCAGAGGCTCAACGTGGCTCAGCTGGAGAGCAAGAGGATGTCCTCCGATAAGAGTGAGTAAGACAAGACACTGACATCTGATACCCAAAACAAATCATCACTGGTCTTCTTCTGTCTTGCAGTGATTAAAAGCTCGGAATATTCAGATGCGGCTCTGGCAGGTCTGTCCAGTAAAGAGAACTACAGCACAGTGACTTTACGCAGCGTCAACGTTGCGGAGACGCCCACATCTAACAACAGCGCTATCCCGTACAAAAACCTCATGCTGCTGCACATCAAAGGTCGTAAGGGTTTTCACTCGAGATACCCACCCGGGCCCTTGTCTCATTCGAGGAATTCTCTTACAGGTCGTCGCCACGTTCAGACCAGACTAGTCGAACCTCGAGCGTCGTCGCTGAACAGCGGCGATTGTTTCCTGCTGGTGACGCCCGAGCATTGCTTTGTATGGATAGGAGAGTTCTCCAACGTCATCGAGAAGGCCAAGGTCTATTCATACGGGATTATCGTTACTTCATTTTTACGACAGAAAATTGATGGATGTTTTTTTTTTTTGTAGGCTATGGATCTGGCCACGTTCATCCAAACACAGAAAGACTTGGGCTGCAGAGCAACCAAGGTACAGACCATCGAGGAAGGAGTCCACGTGCAGAGTCCGGATTCACAAGAGTTTTGGACCATCCTCGGGGGACAGAGTGCCTACCGACGTAAGAAGTCATGCAAGGTTTTAGCGACGAATGGAAAAAAGCTCGACACACTTTCTGTCTCGGTGATTAGCTGCCGGTCCACCGGAGGAGGACGACCGCTTTGAGAACGCCATCGTGGAGACCAACTGCATCTTTCGCCTCATAGATGACAAACTGATGCCAGATGATGACGAATGGGGAAAGGTCCCTCGTTGCTCGTTGCTGTCATCCAAAGAGGTCAGCACTGGTGCACCCAAAAACACCACGGACATTCCTTTTCACTGAAATGTCCAAACTTAGTGTCAGCATCCCACGGTCGCATTTTAATCTGTTGAAGTTTTACTGTGGCTCGTGGTCTGCGTTCCAGGTCTTGGTGTTGGACTTTGGTAGTGAGGTGTATGTTTGGCATGGCAAAGAGGTGACACTGGCCCAGAAGAAGGTGGCTTTTCAGCTGGCCAAACATCTCTGGAATGGTATCTTCGACTACACCTGCTGCGACATCAACCCATTGGACCCTGGAAGCTGCAACCCCCTAATACCGAGGTAGTCGACACTGGATTATGACGGGCACGAAGGGAACTCCTCCCAATGTGGTCTTGGCCATTTGAAAGACTGTCAGAAGGATACCTATGTAGAACTGGTTCACCTTGAACAATTTCTTGCTCATCAGTGTGTTAATCTCCTGGCACAGGAAAGGCCAAGGCCGTCCCGAATGGGCCATATTCGGCAGGCTGACCGAGCACAACGAGACCATCTTATTCAAAGAGAAGTTTGTGGACTGGTCCGAGGTGAAGCCGCCTGTATCACCGACAGAAGAGAGCAAGCAGCTACCAGAACAACAGGTTTTCATTGGTCGATTATACTGGTCAACTTTACAAACCACAAGCCTTATTACCTTTAGGATTTACCGCTCGCTTGTTTGTTTTCCCAGAAGTCCACAGGGCAAGAGTGCCGGCCATACAACATCAACCTCATGCTGCCGCTCCTCCAGTCGTCCGTGTCTACCATCTTGGATGGCGTGAATGTGGGCCGAGGCTATGGCTCAGTGGAGACCGAGGACCGCATAAGGACTCAGGAGATCAGCACCGTCTCGGTGGACGTGTGGCACATCCTGGAGTTCGACTACAGCCGCTTGCCACGCCAGAGCGTCGGCCAGTTCCACGAAGGCGATGCGTACGTGGTGAAATGGAAGTACATGGTCAGCACGTCAGGTAAGTCCTGCCTTTCGCTCTGGATCTCGGTTGAATGATTCTAACCTGTCGTGTTTTCGTTTCAGTGGGACGCAGAAACAACCCAGAGGTGAGGAGCACCGGACCAGGCCGGGAGAAATGTTGCTATTTCTTCTGGCAAGGTCGACACTCTACTGTTAGTGAGAAAGGAACGTCGGCCTTGATGACGGTTGAGCTGGACGAGGAGGGAGGGGCTCAGGTAGACATTTATTCTTTTTGACATCACTTGTTACTAGGTAGATTTCACAGGACTTGAGACTCGCCTATTGAGTCATTCAAAAAGTCATGATTTTAGGATCACTGTTTTTTTTCTGCTTAAAAAGGTGCAGGTACAGCAGGGCAAAGAGCCTCCATGTTTCCTTCAGTGCTTCAACGGCGGGATGATCATCCATGCTGGAAAGCGGGAGGAAGAGGAGGAGAACATCCAGAGTAAAAGCATATTTTTAGTCCATTATACGTTTTTATCCATTTGTGACATTCACCGGCGTTTTTTAGGCGAGTGGCGTCTGTACTGCGTGCGCGGCGAGGTGCCAGCAGAGGGCAACCTGCTGGAAGTGGCGTGCCACTGCAGCAGCCTGCGCTCCCGAGCCTCCATGGTCCTGCTCAGCGTCGACAAGGCTGCCATTTACCTGTGGCATGGCTGCAAGACACAGGAGCACACCCGCAGTGTGGCTAGCACAGCAGCGCTCAAGATCAAAGAACAGTAATATATATATATATATATATATTTTTAAGATCATTACATAGATTTGATTATATGATTATATCAAACACTCGTGTTCAGGTGTCCTCTTGAAGCTGGACTCCACAGTAGCAGCAAGGTGACCATTCATGAGTGTGATGAGGGCGTGGAGCCACCAGGCTTCTGGGAGGCTCTGGGTCATAAGGACAGGAAGGCCTACGACTGCATGCTGCAAGGTGACAAAAATTCCAGAAGGTTTTGACAAAAAAAAATTAAAAAAAAAAAAAAAAACTGAAATTAAGGTTTGGACAAAAGTATAGGGACACGTATGTATAGTGGGTGAACAAAAAAGAAGGCAACGTAGAAGACACTTACTACAGGGAGTGACAAAAGTATTGGGTCAGTTACGTGGAGTGGGAGAAGGAGTTTGGGCAAAAGTAGTGAGGCCATCTACAGACAACATGACTGGGGGAAATCATTTCTTTCTCAGACCCTGGAAAATTCAACTTTACTCCACGGCTCTTCCAACTGACCAGCACTTCAGGAGAGTTTGTGGCGACGGAGTTCTTCCACCCGTCCCGTGCTCCGGAGCTCGTCAGCTCGCTGCCCTTCCTGCAGGAGGAGCTCTACAATGTGGCGCAACCCGGTGAGGCTCATCTCATAATCAATTTTCTCTTTCTTTAGATCATGTTTAGACTGTATGGCTTTTGCAGCATTGTTCGTGGTGGACAACTTCCACGAGGTCTACCTTTGGCAAGGCTGGTGGCCTCAGGACAGCGAGAGCACTGGATCAGCTCGCATACGCTGGGATGTGGACAGGAAGTGTGCCATGGAAACGGTGCTACAGTATTGCAAAGGTAATCTCCTGAGTCTAAACATCCCCTGAATCCTTCACCCATGACAAACGTCCACAACAGCAATAACACTTTGTTGTGTTTTTTTTGTTTGTTTTTTTTACAGAGAAGAGTGACAGGAAGACTCAGAAGTCCTACCTCATCCACGCTGGACTAGAACCGCTCACCTTCACCAACATGTTCCCCAGCTGGGAGCACCGGGAGGATGTGGCTGAGATCTCAGAGAGGGTAACGTCATGTTCAGTGGCGGTCCTAGCTTGAATTGTGCCCTTTTTGGGCCACCCCCCCCCCAACCCTACAGCAAACAAAAGTGCGTTGATGCTACAGATTGTTAACACACAAAAAAATAGAAATATAAAAACTGAAATAAATGAATAACAAATGACAAGAGTACCGTTATACTACGAAATGTCAACGATACAGATGTTGCCAGAATCCATTTTGTATGGTATGCTTCTCCTTAAATGGCATTTTTTTGTGGCTGCAGGAAGCAGAGGTGTGCAACCAGATCATCCTGGTGGAGGACGTGCTGGCCCGGCTCAGTCAAAACATGTTCCCGCTGGACCAGTTACGGGCCCGGCCCCTCCCGGAGGGTGTGGACCCTCTCCGCCTGGAAATCTACTTGTCTGACCGTGACTTTGAGGTTAGAGAGATGCACCTTGATGTTGCTTTTGTTGATCAATTTAAACTCAGTTTGGGGGGTGGTAGGCTAAACTTGGCAGATTGTGATGTCACCATTTGGTACCATTCAGAAATTGAGACGCAGATAACAGAAATCGGTATTATTAAAACTCACTTTTCCATATTATGTCCCTTTTAATTCTCACTTTTCAGAGCAAGTACTAGGTGCATTGAGGTAAGATTGCCCCTTTGACTTCTCGAACTGCCAATTCACATTTCTGCGCACGATGACCGCCCTTGAAATATAAGAACCGACTGATGGGAAGTGCGCTGGGTTGCATTGTGGTCATCTGCAGCCACGGATTTCCTAGCATTCTTTGCGCTTAAGTCTTCCATACTGTGTCTTCGAAACGCACGTATGTCACACTTTCACGCACACTTTCCTCTCGAGGAATGAATGAATGCATCACTACTGCAGTGTACGAAGTGAAGCATGACAAAAGAACAAGTCACAGAGATGGACACCAGGAGCTGGTTGCCAGCCAATTGCATGGCACATTCTGAAAAAAAAAACTCTCACAATCACACCTAAGGACAATTTGGAGTTGTTAATCGGCCTACCATATGTGTACTTTTGCAGGAGGCTTTGGAGATGAAGAGGGACGAATACGAACGTCTACCAGGGTGGAAACAGGTCAACTTGAAGAAGGCCAAAGGACTGTTTTAAGCACGTTGCATCAAAGATGGAACAAGAAAAGCACAAAAGGAGAGAGAGTGAGAGAGAAACCGAAATATACAGGAAAAAGACGTGAAGACTTGAAAGGCGCTTCCTGGTCTAAATGGAACCATCGCAACACCAATGTGTTGCTTTTTGTGGATTTGACACCACTTTGCACAAGCAGAAGTGTGCACTTTTGGCATCAATATTGTTTATGTAAAGGTTTGATTCCAAATGATGTATAGTGCCTTTGCTGAATTGTTTTGTGTACAGTTTCTACAAAAACATTCTAGTGTGACGTCCTTTTGGCATAAAACACATAGAGAATCCAAAATGGAGTCAGCTCATGTTTCCTGCTTAATAAATGAAAGCACTTTTGAGCCCACTTTAACAGAGTGAGATTTTTTTAAAACAAAATGATGGTGTTTCTATGGAATAAATAAATAAATGACTAAAACAATGAGTGAACTATTTATTTTTAAATCATTAATTCTTGATTTATTGAGACATTAAGATTTTTTGTCATTATTATTATTATGATTATTAAGATGACGGAATTAATTATTTAATTACATTAAACGGAAGTATTCTGTTCCAAAACCGGAAGTTTTCAATTTTCCGCTTGGGGGCGGTCGCAAAAGTCACGTGACACGGAGACCACATAAAACAAGCGGTAACACCATTACCTCTCTCTCTCTCTCTCTTGTGCCCGTTTGGCAGCGGTTCCTTTTGGGCTTGACGGACTGGTGACCACCTTCCCACATGGTACGTCCAAGTCTTACTCCGTGCTGCTATTCAAATATCATTAATTCGTTATTTATTTACTTGTGGTGGTAGTTTAATGAGTTAATTTCCATTTTGAATTGTTGGCGAGCTTCGCAGCTCACCTCGTGGTGCTCATGCCACTCCTAGCATGATGGCAGCTCAAGTTATTTCATTTCGGCATTTTATTTACGCTATTAAAAAGTGAATCATTTTCTTACTAAGCCTTTTGAATTTGTGTGAAATCGTCACTCCTATTTAGAAACCCACCGCTGATTTATTTTATTTATTTTTTCCTTGTTAGCTGCCACCTGTAATAACGCGCTATTTGGATACGAGCCAAACAAAATGTCGTTTATGAATACATTTTGTTTTTATTTGGTCAAACATTCAATGATGACTTGCATGTGAATCCGTGTTTCAGCTGAGTCTGATGATTATTCCTCACTGCTCTGACGTGTTTGACCTCACATAGCGTTAAGGTGTACTTGTTTTTGACTGGACTGTTTCTAATGGCAAAAAATCCCTGTTTTTTCTATTTTAATTTTTTTTTAGGTTCTCTACATTCACAGCAAAGTGAGTTTCTAACTGCCCTTTCCACATTATGCATGTATAAATGTGCACGACAGAATTGACATGTAATAATTTCGTTCTTTTTCCCATGTTTAGGTTGCATTCCTGAGATGTATGTATCCTGTTGTTCCAGAATGTTGAGTAGACTTTAAAAATTGTTCGTTTTTAACATGTTGTATTCCCCGCGCTCGTATTTTTTGACATTTCAGTGCCACCAATTATTGGTTTTCGCGGCTCCATGTAAAAATGACTTATGAGCTCAAAGTCAAGATAGATTTTTAAGGGGGCTGTCTTAATTTTGGAACTTTAATCTTGTATCTTAATACTCAAATACTCAAGACATAACAAACGTGTTGTTGCAAAGTAACTCCTTTTTGACCTACTGGAAAGTTTATTTATAGTAAAAAAAAAAAATATCTTAAAGAAAAGGCAAGTTTGAGATGAAAGCCCCCCCCCCCCAAAAAAAAAGTTTCCCCCAATACTGCACAATAACTTGTTTTGTGCACACAGTACATTAAAACGCATCCAATAAAACATTTGAGTTTGTGTTGAAACTTGTGTGGAGTTTAATTTGTGAGCTGTTGCATAATTTTTCTCAGGACAGGATTCCAATCGGGTGAGTTGAAAGTAAATGTCAAATGCAAAGCACATTTCAGAATGTCTGCAGAATATCACCATGTCATTAGATATCTAATATAAACCAACACCAGTGTTGACCAAAGTATAAAACTGCTCTTGCATACATTAGTTGAATCAGATTTAATGAACTTGAACAATTCTGAAATTTTTGTCTTCAAATAAATTCATTTAGCAACTGTTTGGGTTTATCTTAATATGGTGATATAATGCCACAAAGTTAAAAAATGATGATAGTCTTTCATAGCACGGTACTTACCATGGGCAAAGGTTTTTTTTTTTTTTTTATAAAAGATGAAATTGAGGATTTTCCCATAACACTTCAGGATATCTCACAGCACACTGGGAATTGAGTGAAATACAAAAACGTCTGTTTTAATTACTCTTCCATGACTGCAATGTTCCACTTGCATTTTTGTGTGCTCTCCAAGCCTGTCAAGTTCCTTCAGACCTCTTCATCGTCCATTCTGTGCGGCCGAGGAGGCCGCGCCAGACTCCACATTGCTGAGCGTCACGTCCTTGGTCCGCTTAGTGGCTACCTGGTCCAGCGACGTCCCCTCAAAGAGGCGCGCCATGAAGCCCAGGCCGTTCTTCTTGATGTACGATTTGCCAGCAAAGGTGTACAGGACTGGGTTGGCGCAACTACTGATGAAGGCCAGGGCTGACGTCACGGCGCGACTCGATTGGTAGATGTGTTCTAGACTGTGGGGAGATGCAACAGCTTAAGTCATGAAGGTCAAAGGTAAGCAGCACACTTGGTTATTCTTCTCAACAAACCCTAGCCATTTGCTATACAGTTTGACATCAATTCTTTGCTTAGTTTTACTACTCACATTTCTCGTCTGGGTGATCCCTCCGAGTACCACTCAGCTGCCACCTTAGACCAGACCAGAACATGGTCATCGTTAGTTAAAAAAAAAAACATCAATAAAAAGTATGACAATCACGAGGTAAAGACTAGTCAAACCTGTATCATGTTGATGACGTGGTAGGGCAACCAGAAGAGACAGAACATCGCCACGATGGCCAGGATGAGGTTTTCACTGCGAACTTTTCGTTGAAACTGAGTCTGTCTCAGGCGTCGTAGAATGAGAACGTAGCTCGTGATGATGATGGCGTAAGGCAGGATGAAGCCTGCCACTGTCTCAAAGGTATACTGAAACCTCACCTGCAAAAAAGTAGTACGCTAGGTTGATTGAAGACAATTGACTACTTTCTATTGTTTACAAAAAAGGCCATTTTCTTCGTCTTTAGTTAATGAAGACAGATACGGTATACGTGAGGCTGAGGATACTTACGTATCGAGGTAGCGTGTGGTTGGGGGCGCACACGTGTCTCGTCTTGTTCATGTCGTCTTTGTCCTCCCGGACGTCCCGAAACACTAACGAGGGCAGCGCACTGACGGCCACCAGCAACCACATGCCCATGATGACGCGGCGCACCACCTTCCTGCTGAGCTTGGCCGCCGTCCTGCGGGGCAGCACGACCACCACCAACCGGTGCACACTCATCAGCGTGATGAGGAAGATGGAGGCGTACATGTTGACGTTGCACAGGTAGAAGAGACCCTTGCACATGGCTGTGCCGAAAACCCACGTCTGCTTAGCCAGGTAGACTATGAAGAAGATGGTGAGTGCCATGAGGAAGCCGTCGGCGCACGCCAGGTTGAGGATGAGCAGCGTGGTGACAGAGCGACGGCGGGCGCGAGCTAGGATGCTCCACACGATGAAGAGGTTGCCGGGAACGCCAAGTAGGAAGACCAGACTCAGGATGAGAGCGCCCACCGTGGTGGAATAGTCATTGCTCACTACGCTGTCGTCTTCAGGGTTCTGTTCTTCGAACGAGTCCCTGACCACATCGCTTAGGTTGTTCATGCTAGAAGGAGAAGAGAAGAGAAAGCATGGCGGTGGCCTTATTCGAGTGATCACTTTCTCGTTTCTTGTGACATTTGACTGGGTTTGAAATTTTTTATACATGGTAGTTGTCAGTGTTGGAGTTTACAAGTAGTTCTTGGTATTCTTGAAATGGATCTTGGTTGGTTCTAATCTTTTTTTAATTTGGTTTTCAACTGGTACTTTTTCTAAATGTTTCTAGCAGGTTCTAGGCACATGGCGAATGATAGGGTTCTGAACTTGATGTTATCATTTGTTTTTTGACTTGGGAGGTCCGAGCTATACCAGTTGCTCTTTAACTTTGATCTTAAATACTGTAATATGAGGTTTTGTGTCTTGCAGAGTGCTATGTTGTACGTAAACTACCAGGAAATATTCCCACGGAGTCTGAAGCCAAACTCTTTAGCTCGGCATGCTAAAACACGCAGCCGCAGAATTTCCTGTTGCAATGTCTGTCGCGACATTGATGACATATACCTCTGATGCAACCATGAATTTTTGGCCACAAGTAATTTCAATAGTAGTTTGTGGGAATCACCACTTAAACTCTATCATCAATATTCTACTTGAGACTTTAATAGCTTTTTAAGATTAATGCCCAAGTTAAACCCCACGACCAACCAAAACAAAATATTAAATGCAAAGAAAAACTTAGTCGTATAAATGATTTATTAACAGCACATAGATTTATTGGAACTAATGTAATTACTAGCAGCTTTTATAATCAGAAGTGTACCTGAATGCTTACTTGGTGTTATCTGGTCATTTTTAAACAGTCTAAATCTTTTTTTTAGGATGGTGTGGTATCAAGGTATTTTTTAGGATAGTAATTTTAATTGGCAATCCATTACAAACACACTTTCTCCGCGTATGCATTTAATAGAATCAGAAAACTTGTCAATTTTATGATGAAATATGACATTTACAAAAACACGCCAATACTTACGCCAAACAAAATGAAAAACACATCAGAAATACAAATGCTGTTTAAACTGATATGAAGAAGACCAAGTTACTGACCTTTCCAGGATCCAATTTTTGTCCAAATGAAAATCTTCCACTTGTCCTGCTCTGTGCTCCGTCTATTACCTTGTGAGCGTGAAGATGTTACAGCACTCGTAACCTGAATCACACTCGACAAATTCGTGCACTGACATGCATAGAGGCGTGTACACTTCCCTTTGCTTATGAAAATATGTTGGTGGGAAAATACATAGGACGTGTACAACTTTGCATGATATCATTTGAATTCTTAAATCAGAAACTTTGAGACCGGAAATATCAATTGAAAATTCAGCTATCCTATGAACTAACCTGTTTACTGTTTCTAAACCTATCATCCATTATTTGCTGAAAAATTCACAGATTTCTGTTTTTCTGCTTGTCCTTAAATTCCCTAAAATTCCACTAGATTGTCCCAAAACTCCCTCTAAATACAAAAGTCGTACTGTTGCATAATCGGTCCAAGTACTGTATGCTGAAATGATACTTCTCAACTGAAAGACAAGCTTGGTGTGCTGCGGAGGAGATCAATTTAGCCTGGGTTGTTGAAAGGAGTCTTCTAAATCATGCCAATGGCATCAACATTTTATTATTTTGAGCATACATCAGCAATTGCAATTATTTCCGTAAGTACTGTCAATGATGAAAAGAGTTTTTTAAAAATGCATGAGTTAAATTATTGTGACATTTGATTTTTACTGCCTGAAGGGAAGCAATTTTAATTGAATTACTAAGCTTCCTGTTGCACACAAACACACACACCAATTACATAATAGAGAGCACACACTCACCTGTTTGAACAAGTCAAGAATTTTGCTTTCCAGTAGGTAGTCATGGTCCTGTCATTTTGAATATAAACAGAATCCACTCAGTTTCGTAGATAATTTATTGGGAAGAAAAAAAAACATTACTTTCCCTTTATTAAAAAATGTGTACCAATGGCCATTATCACATAAAAAATATGAATTCCCAGCAATAAAACAGGATAAGTGGAGCAGGAAGTTGTGCATATATAGCGAGTGCATTGCGAAAGGGATGATGACTTCATCAGTGTGGTTGCTCCTCCGTGTGCGAGGTGACCTGATAAGACTGCAAGTCCTGTCCGATGTACTCCGACACTGTGAATCGAGAATGACAAAAACAAAATGGTCATGAATTGATGTCATCAGGATTTAAAAAAAAAAAATAAAGCTCTATCTATGTGCTCACAGACAGTATCATGTAATACAATACTCATTCACCTTCCTCAAATGTGATGGGATGCATGTCGGTGGAGCTTGGGAACTCCAGAGGACACTCCTGAACCTTTGCATCCCTCTCATCCTCGTGAGCCATCCTAAGAACCCTTACTGAGGGGTCCCAGCTCTCATAGTGGGAGTAAGGCACTGAGCATAGGTCCTGGTAGGCGCTCTGGCTTGTTGGAGGGGAGGGACACATCTCCTGAGGATAGGCAGAGTACTGGGAGTATGGTGGGGTGGGAACAGGAGGCAGAGGGGATGAGGATATTGGGCTGCCGGCCGGGAAAGGGCTAAGGGAGGAGGAGTGGGAGGGAGAGGGTGAGGAGGACAGGTAGGGTGAGTCAAGCCAGGGGGAAGGGGACGGTGGCTGTGAACCACGGAGGTACAAAGACGGGAGGAGCTCAGTAAAACCCAGCTCCAGGTTCTCAAAGCTGGGGTGATGCTCAGAGACAGTGGGGCCCATCCCACGAGGCTCCTCGGTCACAGTCTCGGCGCCGTACTCCTCCTGGTAAGCCAGGCTAGTGCACGGAGGGGAGTAGGTGGATGGGTAAGGGGACAAGTTGAAGCCCAGCCCTGTCTGCTCTTCGGCCATGGGGTCGCACCTCAGGTTCATTCTAGACTGACCCCCCACTGAAGAACACACCACCCCTGCATCCAGTGCCTGAGGCCGGGACATCAGTGGGTCCTCTTCCTTGAACATGCCTGCAGGGAAAAACAACAAAAAATTGAAGCTTCTATACTGGAGAACTATTTGACCACGTTGATACTCACTGGGGACATATTTAAAGGAATGAGTGCTGCTCCTTTTCCTCTTCCCATTGGAGACGTAAAGATTGACTGACACTGGACGAGTGATAGACAGGTCGCAGTAGGGCGGCACCCTCATGCACAGCAAACACTAATTGAAGAAGAAACAACACATTGATGCCAAAAGAAAATCTCATCCAGGTTGGCTGCCTAAGCATAGAAGCCTGACGTCCTCTGAAGTGACTGGGGACTTCACCCAGAACCAGATGCCCATGCCACTGTATCTTTGTCCCCTCCATGTAGAGGAGCAGCAGCTCTAAGTACTCTGAGCCCACTCTTGGATGAGTGAACTTTTCACCCTAAAGGAGAGCCCAGACACCTTGCAGAGTATGCTGCATCCGTGATCTTGTTCTTTTAGTCACCACCACCACTGGTGAACTTGCAGGTTAGCTAGTAAGTCAAGGGCACTCTAAGAAAGAAAACATCACAAGAACTACCTCATTGCTGTTGTCACGGTCTACGTGGGCTTCCTCTTCCCATTGAAGTTTACCATCTGATTAGTTGGAAGACAGAGTGGGATCAAAAACTCACCAGTTTTCCTCAATTAAACATGATGGAAAGTGAAACTAAAAACGATTGAAATGATTCTCTGCTCAACCTGTGCTTCTCTGCATGAAAACAACTCTCGAGATAGCCATGAAATTGGTGCCACTCAGTAGGAGCTCCTCGCCACCCTCTACTGAACAGGAAGTGAGGCTGATTGACTCGATGACAGGCAACTCTTGTGCTGACCGCTGGGCTGAGGCGGACACGAGACAAAATCAGGCTTTTGTGTTTTACCACTGGCAAACATAAGGGATCTACCACTCACAGCATTCGATGGGCAGTGAGGCCACCTGTAGGGCCAGAACCCGGCCAGGGGGAAGAGCAGGTGGTGCCAGAGGAATTTGGGTGCGGAAGACCAAGCGAACACGTGTGTTCTTCCTCCCGACGTCAGTTTCGCCCTTCCTCAGTTCAATGTCCGAGTTCCTCAGCTTGAGGATCCCAGCACAGTCAATGCTGCGGTGTTTAATGACATGATTGTCAGTCTTGTCAGCTTTCAAAAAGAATCTCAGTTCACTTACAGTGCAGTCATGTGGTTCTCAGGGTTGAGGGGGATGTCTAGCACTTTTGTTCCTGCCTGGATGTTTTCATGACTGGTGGTGCCCACCATTTTTCCCGTCACCCTGGAAAAAAAAAGAAATACTTTTGAGTGAGCAACTAAAGTCCATTCCCGTTCTTTGGTTCTATATTTAGATTGGTCATCTCCAAATCACAAGACTTCTGAGATGAAATCATCATCACCTTTCTGAGAGCTTCATAATACCTGTGTATCTGATAGAAAGGGTGCGGCCTGATAGAGCGATCGTCCGCAGTTCCCACGAAAACCTGGAGAGAAAGTGGTTTCCTCTCATTGTATCCGAACAACTGCAGAGAGAGACAGGATTTGAGATGAGCTGATGGTTCACATATATCATCATTTCGCAACCCGAGCGGTGTCACCTTGACAACCGGATGTCCGGTTGGAGTGGCCTTGACAGCTCCTCTGCTCCCCTCAGTCTCATAGTGGGCTCGGTGGTGGGGCCGGGGTTGCACCTCAATGCGCAGCTCGTACTGCTCAAACTGGGAGGGCAGGGGCCAGTCGAGTGGTGGCAGGGCATTTAACCTGCATGCGTTTATATGACAAGGTTACACGTGTAAAGTCGATTTTCGGATTCATCTTAATCTGTGGTTGAAGTGAAATGATGACCTTTTACCTGAAGAGAGGACTGTGGGAATTGGCTCTGGTCCGGCCCCAAGCCAGAGCAGGGGGCACAGAGAGATAGTCCATACTCATTGAGGAGGGCTCTTTCCTGCTCTGGAGGGTCTCTGGCTGCTGTTGCCCAGAGACCTGCTCCTGATCCCTTGGAGACAACTGCAGGAATTAAAGTTGGATTGAGTAGCTTTACAGGTGAAATCAAAAGCCATCTTGGGATGTTGGTTCCTAAAGACCAACAGTGTACCCCCATATTTAAGTTTCAGGTGAGAGTCTGAGGTTTTAGGGTTCAGTAAGGTTGGATTTGGTATCGTATTAGTTAGGAGTTAGATAGGGTGTGGGGTTGAGATCGTTAAAGGGTTAAAGGCAACGATTCAATCATGCGCCCACCGATACCTGCTCCATAGATGTCTTCCTCGTTTTCTGTGGAACACTGAGCTCAAAGCTGCCGGGCGAGTCTTGTGACAGAAGGCTGGGGTCTCTCCCTTCTAGGACACCCCCCTGCAACTCCTCAGAGTAACTTCCCCTGCGGGAGGTGCAAGGGGATGCGAGGGGTGAGTTCCTCCGCTTCTTTCCTCCGGGTGAAGTCGGCCGGGAGTATGGTGTGAGCCCGAAATGGAGCGTAGACTCGCTGAGCTCCTCTTCTTCTACCAGCAGCGAGTCGCAGCTGGAGGCCGGACTTAACCAGCCCCGGGACGAGGGGCTAGAGGCAGGGCTGGGGCTGAGCGAGCCGGGGCACCTGTCTCGATAGGTGAAGGGGTCCAGCAGGGGGAGATAGAGGCGCTCCCGGTCCCATCTGCTGCCGCTTTCTATGTCCCAGGAAAGATTGGGTGCTGATTCATCCTCAGGCGAGATGGTGGTGATCTGGATGCTGGGACACTCCACCACGCGGGACTCTGAAACCTTTCAGGCACAGTTTTTACTCATTTGTTTTAGTTATCTCCATTGAATTAGGCTAAGTTTTTGTTACCTGAACAGAGCGCGCCGGCAGGCTTTCATAGGTCCCGCTGAATTCTCTGGCCGGCACTCTCCGCGGAGGCGGGGAATGCATCCCGGCCCGCTGATTTCCTGAGGATGGCGGGCTGGGGATACTGACTCTGGAGCGCTCCGCATTAGAGGTGGCACTGTGGCCGTCTGTAATTGATTATTGAAGAGGGACATCAGGAAAAAAAAAGGACATAGTATGGAATTAAAAAATGTGCAACTTTTTATTTTGTGTGGGTCTGGTTATAGTATGTAAATATTTTTCCCATGTTTATCCATACCATGACGACTGCCCTGAGCAACATGCCGCATGAGAAAGCTTCATTATATGTCCATTGAATTGTTGTAAACATCATTATGTGGCAACTGTATTCATTTCCATCATTGTTAGCCATGCGTCAATTTGACTTGGTTTGTTGGAAGCTAATTGTTGCCATACGAGTGACTCACGCACTCTTTTGGAGTCATTTCACATTACTGCAGTGCCAATTTACTCACATTAGCATCTAGCGTATCTAGTTTCCTGAGGGATATAGAAAATGTTTATACACGTTCTATATTTTCCGGGGAAATACACTTCTGATCGTTTGGAATGTTTTGATGGCATCGATGATCCATTTTGTTCGTAATTTACGCACACTATTATTTCTTGACGAGGAGATTCATTAAGTGTATTTTCTGCTCCGTTCAACCTGAGCTTTTTTGTTGTTGTTAACTTCTTTGCCAAAACAAAATGTACCAACTGTTAAAAATAAGTTGTTGCTCAATCCTCGCCTGCTGCCACCCTTTCCCTTCAATGGAAATAGTTTGATAATACAAAAAAGACCCAAAATCTGGCTCCACATGTCAAACTTCATTTTATCAGATAAGTATAAATGTCCTATAAATAATAAGGCCCTTCTCATAATTTCGCATAGTCATATGGAAAGCATTTATTCAATAGCCGCTGCGCACACACATCACTTTTTTGGGAAGCTGGCAACAAAGACTCTCAGCACTCACGAAACGTTGAAACGTGCTTTTGACTCGCACGACGCTACCGCTAATTATCTTCTCTCTAATGGTGATTATTCACACCATGACTTCCTGTCGTTTTGTTTTACTTTCATTTGGGGGGGTGTGCCAATGTTGACACACAACATCAAGGTGGGGGGAAAAAGAAAAATGTTTCCTGGCAATAACAATATTTCCAAGTCATTAACGCTGCTGCAGTTCCTGAGCATTCCAGGTTTAAAAAAAAAAACAGTACAATTTTTAAAGTTCAAAATATGAGAATTTTTGAAGAGAAAATTTTAAATACATAAATGGAAATAAAAAGTTATTAATAAATATCAAAATAAGTAAAAAAGAATTACTAATACACCAAAGGAAATACATGATATTACTGTCTCTAAACATTATAATAGAAGCCAATTCAATAAGGTTCAATTCAATGTGATCTTGAACCATTGTGTTTTTAAAATTATTTGAAATTTATTTCCTCCCTCGAGTTTTTCTAATCCTGCTTGGGTGTATACATCTCTGAATACAGTAGGGCCTTCATTTACAAACGTAAATTGTTCCAACTTCCATGACCATGCTCCTAACGCCAAACTCTGGTCTCTTGAATCTATCCATCCATTTTCTTCCACTTATCCAGGGTCAGGTCACAGGGAAGCCCACACTTCCGTCTACCCAGCGATTTCCTTTAACCCTTTCGGGGGGGGGGGGTGGGGGGCATTCCCAGGCTAGTTGGGAGAGACAGTATCTCTAGCTTGTTGCACTTAGCCTGAAACATTTCACCAACAAGGAGGCATCCTAACCAGATGCCTGAGCCACCTTATCATGGTCTGCTTGGACTTAATAAAGTTCCCATCTCTGCCCACTCTTTTCACCAAAGTGCCCAAGACAGGCAAGTCGGATTCAATTCTGGGCACGAAGCCAGGAGTATGCCCACATCTGCTCAGCATCTCTCTGTGGAAGAGACTGGAAGAGTCCAAGAGGACCATGACAACAATCCAAGTCTTGGTCACGCAATGACTCAAACTTGTATCTCAAGACATCACTGTGTGTGTTGAGCGTGTGGAGGTTCCTTCCCACATGGCAGCTGTTAACTCGCACGCACGCAATGTGATTAGAACCACATTGAGTCTGCATGCACACACATTACACATGCACGTATATGTTCCCATGCACGTCAGACCTCCCGGGGAGGTCTTCTTTCACGTACGAGTAGCGCTTGTGACTGACCCACACTGCTGCTGCTGTCAGCCGGCTCCACGGAGCCAGAACCCTCCTCCTCCGACCGCGGCGTGTCCTCCTCGAACACCAGCTTGAAGTCGAACTCGCCCTCCTCCCAGCCGGAGCCCGGCGCTGCCCCCATCTGTGGAGAGAGTCTACCCCCTGAAAAAGTTTTTTCTTCTTCCGAGGAGGAAGGAAGGCAGGGGGGGATTCTGTTCTTTAAGTGTGCGTCATGACGCAAACCACGTCCGCGCTTTTCCAATCTTCTTCAAACTTGATGCCTCGCTTATACTGCATTTTTTCACCCCCGTCAGTCTTTTCTTTCATCCTCACGCTACACAGAAGAGGAGGAGGAGGAGGAGGCGGAGAAGGAAGAGGAGGAGGGAGTAAAAGAAGTTGATGAAATATTTTTGTCGTCCTTTACCCTTAATTGTCTCTGGGTGGGTTCTGCGGCTCCGTCGCTCCGTCCCCATAGGGTCACCCAGCCTGTCAGTCATCAGAACCCCCCGCCTTCTCCCCTCACATCCTCCTCCTCTCCTCAAGTTTGACGTGTGACCACCAGGGCCCTGAACGCATCACTCCCCCCCCCCTTTTTTGGCTGTCCTCCTTCCTTCACTGCCCCCCCCTACCCGTCCCCTCCCCTCCTTCCTTCTTTTTCTTCTCCCCACTTTATGAGCCCCCTCGACCTCCCCCTTCTCTCCGTCAGAGATCTGGTTCTCATTATCCGCCTCAGTCTGTCTGAGTCAGGAGACGAAAAACTTAAATAAACACCCTTCTCTCTCTCTCTCCGGCTTAGAGCAGCTCCCCAGGCCCAGCCCCCTCACCACTCGGGAATCATCAGGAATCACGTGGAACTACTTGAGGGGGGTCTCACTCGCTGGCACACCCAAAATGCGTCAGCCTAATAACGTTTGGAAAATGTACGTTGGTATTTTAATATTTTCCATAATACATTCCAATCACCAATAATACAGACTCAAATGTTTGGACATTTTGTGTCACTCACATTTCTGCTATTTGTGAATATTGTGGCATTTAGACAAAATCTCTCGAAGGAGTTTGTCTGTTTAGAATATTTGGGTCAAATTTTATTTCCCTTAAAGTAAACCTTTCAGAGCTTCAAGTCTTTTATACATATTTTAAGATTCAGGCTTAAAGGAGGGCCAGATTTGATAAAGTGAAGGGGCCCGGGGGCCAATAGTTTTTTCGGACATTTTTTAACTACAAAAATTTCATGCAAATACACACTGTTATAAAATTTTCATTGTCACAATTGTCTTCATCTTTAAAATGACAAAATAACCAAATATAAGTCTAAAACCACAAATTCTGCATTTCATTCATATCTGAAGTCAGATAACATTAAACAAACTGTATGAAATACCTTAAATTTACATGAGTTTAAAATGATTTTTGCCTCATGAACATTTTAAACAGGAGTTATAAAGTTGTCTGTTATTATTAAAACTTAAAACAAGTGAATTTTGCTCTTGTCATTTACAATATCTTTCAGAAAGTAATAGTTTGTGTCACGTCTACAAGTTCATAACATCAACAGTATTAACATGGCCACTTCGTAATCTGTTAGCTTGTCGTATGTGTTAGCGTGTTTAGTTTGATAGTGTCTCTTTAGGTTGAAATCCTTGAACAAGGCAACTGTCTCTTTATAAATTACAACACATGTAACACATGCAAACACATTTGCCTTGATTTTCAGTGAAGAAGTATTGTAATTCCCATTTTTCTTGAAAGCCACGGCCCTCTGCTGCCACCTTTTGGTAGTAGAAGGAATTACAGTTTCAGGTGGCATGATTTTTTTTTTTTTTAACTCGGTTTGACAGTCCAGGCGGGCCATAAGTAATACATTATAAGACCAAAGCTGCGGGCCGTATGAAATCTGACCGGGGACCGGATTTGGCCCGTGGGCCGGACTTTAGAGACAGTTGAGCTAATCATTTTGTAATGTTGTATTTAGAAAGTTTCGTTCTATTGACAACAATTCAAAAAGGCATTAGAAGGTCTAAGTATTTTAATTAATTAAAAAGTAATTTTATTTTATATATGCAAACAATATCAGAAAAGTGAAGGACACACATGCACGCACGCACACAAACAAACACACAAGAGTTCTCTGTTCTGTCAGTCTTATACTCAGTGAGTCTCACCGATTCATATCCACAATTTATTGACAAAAATAATTAAAAACAAAACACTCATGGGAATTTTTTTTTTATTGTTGTCACTTGCTGGTAAATGTGTAGCAACTCTGTTTTTGTGATTTAAACTCTAACAACATGGTCTATCAATTTAAAAATAATTAATTGAATGAAACATTTGCAATTAAATCAATTACTAAATATATTTTACACATTTTGGGTGGTTATTAAGTCATGGGGGTCTACAAAGAATTTCCAAAGACTTTCCAAAGCGTTTTTATTATTAAAGAAGGATACAAAACATTGATGTAAAGATAAGAACATAAGTTTTAAGGTTAGCACAAAGCTAGCTCATTTATAGAGCGCCTCACTGTGTTATTGCGTATAATTTCTATCTAGATGAGTCAGTTCTAAGTCTATGTATATATGAAAAACAAGAAATCAAGGCAAGAATATTTTCTTCGTCAAGGTTATGGGTCCTCTTTTCTTTTTTTCTCCCAGCAGCAGAGCTTAGAATTGTTAAAGCTTTCTGCAAAAAACATCCATTCATTTTCTATACTGCTTATCCTGTTGTGCAGGGTCGCTTGGGGCTGGAGTTCCCAACAGACTCCCATATGTGGTTTCCTCATATATATTTTGTTCAGGAGTTTGTCAGAGTGATTGAAGGAGATGCACCTAGATGTAAGTTGCAGTGTTTCCTTTTAACAGCAGGTGGCAGCATAATGTGTCTTTTTCATTTTCAAATAACAGATGTGCGCGTGATCACCACTAGGTGTCATAAATGACTCTTTCAAAATATATGCTTGTCTCTAATCTGTGTCTGCAAAAGGATCAATATTATCTAATCAAATAGAGGGAATATGCTCTAGAACATTATGAGAGAAAAGATAAGTGTAGTTTATGAAGTTTGTCTAGTACAAATTAAACAAGTCAACCACTATATACTGGAGCAGAGTCCAGACTCCAGAGTGTTGAAAAATAAGACAATAAAAACATTTTATTCATGGGGGCAACAATTCATACACTACACGGGCACCTCATCAAACATCTCTCCATCCGGCTGTCCCACCACCACTGCCTTGACATTTTCACCCAGCAAACAAGTATGTGTCAGTTGACAAAAGGGCAAACACTAATCAGTGCATACAAAAAAGCTACTTGGGGTGGAGGCGGTTATTATGTGAGGTGCAGAACAGCTCATTCACTAGACACAAACAAGTAGGCAATAACAAATTATTTAATCAACTTGATGGGTTGGCGAGAACTCAAAAGACCCAACAATTTGTGTACAAACATTTAAAAAGTATGATTTTCCTTTAAGATAGTGGGTGAGTTACTCGTCATTATATTACATTAGTTTTAGTTCCAAATATTAGCACACTAGCCTTAGCGGAAACTATTTACTATATATCACACAGACATTATTTTTATGACCTTCATATTATTGAGTAATTTCAAATATTTCAGATACAACATATTGTCATATGCAAATGAGCTGCCTCATCTTTTTAAAGATCTCTACTCTGTTTAAGTGAACATATGATAACACATTACGGGGGGGGGGTGAATACTTTCGAAACTGGGTCTACCGTTTGTATTTTTGTACTCTATGGTCAAACTTCTTCAGCTCTCTCCTTCCCTCCTGATCTTGCTGTTCTTCACATTGTCTCATATTCCCCTGTTGCCCAAAACACAAAATAATTAAAATATGCATCAGACTTGGAAAGTAAAAAGCGAAACCAGATGTGAAATGAAGCAGAGGGAACACTGGAAACATTTATTGCTCCTGTGGTTCTGGTACTTCAATTATAGTGATGGCAGATTTAAATTTAAAGGGTGCTGCAGTATTTCAAAAGCTAGTTGGACAGTAATAAGCTTTGGTGGTGAAAAAAAAAAAAAATCTGAGAAAAGTATCCAATAATGCAACATTTATATAAGTGGATTTGAATACTTTTGCATACTTTACGACGAAGCAATATTATCCCCTATGGGTTGATGTTATGCAATACAGTAATGTAAAAGTATACAAAAGTTCCCTTTAAGGCAACTTATCTGTTTCTGACCCCTCTCTCCCCTTTACCTCCTATTTATACAAACTCTGGACTTGACAGGTGCAGTTGTTCTACTGCAACCAGATCAGTATCCACTTACAGTAAAAACAACAACGTTCTCTGTTTTCCTCCACCTTTTCCCTTACCTCACACGGTTTTCCATCTATTTGGTATTTCCACTTTACAGAAGCCTACAAGCTTTTCCTCCAAATCATCTCATTTCAATTTAGGTCGTTCTGCATATAAGTTTCTTCTTGGGTTATGAATTAGCACTAAAGAATTACTGTGCTTCGGAGTTACTGTGCATTCAGTAACTCTCCGTACCTCAAGGATTGTATATAGGCTAGTGCCAGATTAGTAAGTGAACTGGGCTAGACCTTTTGGGACTTGATCCATTATAATGTAGTCCCAGAGGAATAGATAGCTCGGGGACAAAATTCCAACATTTATCAAAAGATTGTACAAATAAAAAGACTCAAATATTTGTTACCTACCATGTTTGTGTTTGAAGGTCTTTTTTTTTTTTTTTTTTTTTTTTAGTTTGCAGAGCAAAATGCAAATCACTGGAATGCCGCCCTAACAGTTCGATCACTCAGTGGTTGGGTTGGGCGGAAATTGTCCCCCAATATCCCATCATTCCCTTCTGGCAGTTCTGCGCCTTTTATATGTGAACGAAGCCTCCGAAACTCTTCAATCTGCAGAGACAGAAATGGAAAAAATTACATGTGGGGATGAATCAAATTGTAGGTTACTGCCTGATGGAATCAAATGCTGGGTCAGTATGAAACTTCAGTTAAAATAGTCACCTCTATAATAATAAAATAAGTATTGAAACAAAGAATTATCAATACTTGATAGAATGAGAAGGTGCCAACATTCTGGCCTATGTAAGAAGATAATGTTTATTTGACTTCACAAAGAGCATGACCTTCCTCACTCCAAATATTTGCAGAACACTCGGAATCTCCTCAGGGTGTCGTTACTGCCGCGAAGTGTTTATGTACAAATGTAAGAGAAACTGTGAGAAAATAAGATGAGCATGGGAACGTAATGTGACCTGAACGCAGCATGCGTACAGAAATTGAAGAGAAATTGTATTTATTCGCTTCTTCGTAAGGAAAGTAAACTGAACCGAGCAGATTTGAAATGTGAAGCAAAAGCTCCAAACAGCGACACTGGCAAAAAGTAACACTTCTGGCAACACACGCATTTTACCTATACGGCATTGAATCTGACTCCCATATAATGGATGGGGGGAAAAAAAATCTCTAAGCAAACACTTTTAGTTTGCAAGTGAATTTATGGCCTCTATAAATATAGTTAGCGTCTATAGCAACTAATATATGTGATCTGCACACACACACACACGGTTTCTTGTATTAGGCCCACGTTAGGCCCACGCACTTAAAAACTATAAATAGTAGACTATAAATAGTAGATGGATGTTTGTATTGTTTGTCATAGAGTCTCTACTCTAGAATAGCTGGAAATGTTGTTTAAATCATTTTAATAGAAAACTGTTGAACATAAAGTGGACATCAAAATAAATCAGTAAATTTGGAATAATAATTAACATCTTGTCATGGTAGTTTTTAAGGAATGATTCACTTTACCTTGTCATAAACAAACAATCAAATAAATAGTATATATATAATATAATAATAATAATATGATATATGATATGATATATTATAATAATATTATAATATGATATAATATAATAATAATATGATATATGATATGATATATTATAATATGATATAATATATATAATATAATAATAATATGATATATGATATGATATATTATAATAATATAATATGATATAATTTAATTTAATTTAATATATAACATTTACCTGTGATTGTGATATGGTAAGTGGGTAGCGATAGAGAATCCATATTACATTTTCACTACATGGTGGTGTTGTCAGAGATCCTGTATACACCCAGTAGTCTCTCAATAATGGATCTGAGGGCAAATAGAAAAATTATATTCACATAAAGGTCTTAATAAGTGAAGGTGGGGGTAATCTACATATGAGTTACTGAGTCACATGGCTTTGGATATTTATCTTACCAGGCAGCAAAGTGTTTGGATTAAAGCAGGGTATTATCTTGCTCTTCCCCTAATGAAAAAAAAAAAAAAAAACAGTAGATCCATAATTAGCATCACAAAATAATTATGTCTATTTGAAGAGCTCTTTTCAAAACTGAAGTGAAGCCATGGTTGTAAAATGAGCAAGTGTGGTTAAATATTTGTAACAATCATTAGAACGGTTTTATAGGGTTTTGGAAAAGAGCTTTCCATTGTTTCTTTTTCTGTTCCAACATGCTGCTATGACCCTTTTTGAGTTAGTCTTACCTTGTACTGCAGGTCCTGAAGAACTTCTGTGATGGCTTTCAGACCCAGATGCTCTTTGCCAATCTTTTGGAGAGGTCAACAGAGAAAACGATTGTAAAACGATTCCCGCTAATCACAAAGTAAAAATATTTTCTCTTCCTCGGGTAAGCAAAACTTAAACAATTGAAGGAAGGAAAAACATTATAAAATAAAATACCAGCCCCCCTGTTAGAGTTAATAGAACAGATTGTGTTTTGAATGACTTTTATGTTTTGCTCACCTGCACGAAAAGAGCAATAATGAGAACTCCATTCTTCTTCCCCAGAGCATCCTCCAGAGAGTTGAACAGTGTGCTGTTCCAGTGAATCAAATGAAGCTTCGAAGAGAAACAATAGAATGCAAGCTGAATTTGAAAGGTCATTGTCATCAGCAGGTGTGCAGAGCAATATTGGGCGCCATCAGCTGGTGATGACTAAAGACTCTTATTCAAGAACAGTTGGACGCAAAAAACTAACAAGACAGACATGGAAAAAGGACACATAGAGAAAACTAAAACGGAATCATGAACTCAGCAACACAAGCTTCAAAGTTTTGACAACTACACATTTGATGACTTGAAAAAGCCCGTCATGGAAAGCACCACTTAAAAGTTGCAGTAATGGCACACCACCATTAAATAGCTGAATGGTTTCATTGTTTCTCTTTTCCTCTCTCACTTTGCCATACTCTTCCAAAGTTAGCCTTTTCTCAGCCAGATCGAAAGTGTTTTTTTTTTAAATAGATTTTCCAACAAAGTAGGCTACTAAAATCAAAACACTTATAGTACCGTAATTTCCGGACTATAAGCCGCACCGGACTATAAACCGCACCAGCTAAAATTCAGGGATATTTTAGGTTTTTTTCTTACATAAGCCGCACCGGACTATAAGACGCACGTGCACATGAGTTTTTTACAAAGAAAGACAGTACACAGAAAGCCGTAAAAATCCATAAATACGCCGCGCCGCCATTTAAGCCTCAGGGTTCAAAGTAACCTTCTGAATAAAATGCATTAAAAGTTCACATTCATTACAACTTGTTTTTGGTGAGCAAAATGTCAGAAGAATTGAATTTAAATGCTGATTGATTGTGTTTTAATACAATGCAGATGGTCCAAACAGCGCCACTGCTTTGTGTAATCTCTGAGTCACATGGCAGAGTATGAAAAAGGGTTTAGAGCCCTTTGGCGCAGGTCACCTAGCGTGCATTCCTACTAAAGCTCATAATAGTCACAAGCGACACAGGCAGAATAAGCAGCAGCCATAGTAGTGTTTCAAAATAGTATTTTTGTTGTTGTTTTGTTCTTCAAGAT
Organism: Syngnathus scovelli; assembly: GCF_024217435.2. NCBI lineage: Eukaryota > Metazoa > Chordata > Actinopteri > Syngnathiformes > Syngnathidae > Syngnathus > Syngnathus scovelli. Next base: position 9,737,008 of record NC_090863.1, read on the forward strand.
ACCGCACAACAGTGGTCCACAGCCGTTTTGCAAGTGTATAAAAGCGATCAAGTCATCACAAAAATCACGAAAAAATCGTATATAAACCGCACCTGACTATAAGATGCAGGGTTCCAAATTTTGGAAAAAAGTCGCGGCTTATAGTCCGGAAATTACGGTACTCGTAATTTCATGATGGTGATGTGCGTATACCTCCATAGGAAAAGCCTTAAAGTTGACCGTGTGCTCTGATCCTCTCTGATTCTCTTTGCCCCAGTGGAATCGAACCTCGTGAAGCTCATACTCGTGATCGCTCGGTAATGGACCACCACTGACCACTAAACACAGTACATCGTTAGCAAATACGTATTAGGGAAGTATGTTTGTGTGTGTGTGTGTGTGTGTGTGTGCATATACCTGACTTTGACTTGAGAAGGATACGTACAGTGTGTCCATCATTTATAACTTCACAGTCACGACACACCACGTAGTTTGGTGACAGGCGGACATCCAGGAGGGATGGGTCATATTGAGCCTCCCTGGAGTTCAAGTTGATGGGAGACTGGTACTCACCATTGGCTGTTGGGTAATGGAGTCCCCACTCTACACCTATACATATGCATGCATGAAAAAAAAAAAAAATTTAGCTGGCTCATTATTCAAAAAAATCAGCACCAAATACTGTACTGGAAGTAAAACACTTGGCCTCTTAGCATGCGTAAAATCAAAAGTGACCCCGAACACATTTGGTGTTTTTGTAAGAGTCCAGATTTCCCGTATCTTGCAAAAGCATGAATGCCCCACTGACACTACGCCTTTTGGCCGCAACCACAACCGAGGCAGGCAGTGAGTGAATGCGAAGAGTAAGGGGGGCCTTCACATTCCCTCTTTCCTCAGCAACTAAGCTCTTGACAACTTATTCAACGTTTGAGCAATTTCTCTATAGACATTTAAAAAGGCTGCAGAAACTTTTGTTTGGCCTTTGCTTGGGAAGGCACAGCAACTGTTCATTCCGGTTTTTTTTTCGTGTGGCTATTTTGTTGTTTTGATTAATTCATACATTTTCGGATTTGAAATGATGCATAGACAAGATTGCTTTTTACCTCATTTTTTTGAGTCAGTTGTGTGTTTATCAACAATGTTTCAAAAATCCTAGGTCACAACAATGGTAGAAAAAAAACCAACATTTGAACAAGGGTGTGTACTCCATTGCATCTCCCTGAAGGCTAAGTTTTGTTTGCTTGGAAATGCAGCTGTTTGTTAAAGCAAATATTCAAACAAATACTACTAGGAACAAACTTTATAGCTGGCTTGGTCACTGATATGAAATAATAATAACAAGAACTCCTGGCAGCAAAATATACTCTAGTTTTGTAAAAAAAAAAAAAAAAGTGTGTGTTAGTATCAGATAGAAAATTCTTCAAAATTTGAAATCCAGTCAACCATGCACATTATTACTGTAACAATGCTGTGGAAACCACATATTAATATCTATATTTCATCATCAATTATACTTACAGTGAGTTTTACAGATTAAGCACGCAGTCCTCAGTAAAGGTTGCAAGCAAAGGGACAGAGTGAGACAAAAATATTCACTCTTATTGGCAAGTTGTGATTTACAGAATTAGGCGAAAGAAAAATTGCTCAAATATTATATATATATGAATATACTAATTCTCCCTTCATATAATGAAGAGTAGCTCACCTTCTTCATAGCCCCAATCCTGGTCCGTTTTCCTTGGATTATTAGTCGATTCCTCATTCACTTTGTCAGCCATGCTGTTTGGCAGTCTGCTCTCTGTGGATGGAAACCAGTCTGTACTCCCACTTCACTGTCACACTGTTCACCTACTCTGTTGTGCCCGAGATGGATTTCCAACTGGCCCTTTTTCCACACGACCCTGTCTCAATCTAAATCTTATTCTTTTCTCTCTTTATTTAAACGTGACTATACTCTTGTTGCTGTGCTTCACCAAGTTCCAAGTTTCTGCCTAATGTATGTTGAGCTGTCGTTCTCTGCATTTTTCTTGACTCTGTACGCTCCTCCCCCCTCTGTGTTGCTCTGCTGTCATCCCCCTCTCCCTTCTTCCTTTCTGTCTTTCTCTGCAGGTGCACACATTCACTTTGGCTTCCCTCCAGCAGATATTTCATTCCTTTCACAACTCGCGTTTTCTTTACAGAACCGTTAACGTCATATAATAAATCTATATAACTGACTATGAAACTACTGTGTTTGTATTATATTGCTTTTATTTCTCTGTTCCGTGCACGCATGAGTGTGTCTGTGCATGTGTGTGTGTGTGTGTGTGTGTGTGTGTGTTGGTAAGCTGGTTAGAAGGTCATGCTGGTATGTTTCTTTTGGAGGCCATAGAAAGACACTCCCTTGAGCAAAAAGACAAACGTGGCTGAGAAAACAGAACTGCAGGCAAAAGAAAACACAAGGTCAAATTGTTGTCATTTGGCCCTGATGCCATTGCAACTATTTATTGTAGTACTTAAGAATTAAATCAAGCAATTTGAGATGAGCAACTTGCTCCTACCCCAGTTGTTCCACTCCTATAGTATATTTGTCTTTTTTTTTTTTACTACAGATCCTCCAGGACACTGATGTTAATTGCCCTAGATTCTTTATAAAGACATCTTTGGGATGCAGACGAAATCCCTTGTTTCCAACTTGTGGATGTGAAAGCAGGACTAGCTTCTCTCTGTGATATCTGGTTTTGCTAAAGTCATGAGATCAGACACGTGGTTACATAACTTCAGAAACCGTCCGTCCATCCATCCACCCATCCACCCATCCACCCATCCATCCATCCATCCATCCATCCATCCATCCATCCATCCATCCATCCATCCATCCATCCATCCATCCATCCATCCATCCATCCATCCACTTTCCATAACCTTTGTCCTCATTAGGGTCAAGCAAGGCAGCCTATCCAGTTGACCTTGCAGGAGAGGCAGGGTACTTTTAAGGAAGTCTGTATGAGAAAGATAGAGGTGGACTCCATCCAAGAATCAATTTATAGACTTTGCTTTTTGCACTTGGGCAGTCGCTCCCCAAAACTGTTCCCAGTTCTCAGAAGGATAGAAGTATTGTGAAAAAAAAGTTTTGGTAAAACTAATAACTAAGATTCAAGGTGCGAAAGAATGGTTTAGTTTAACTCCCTCTACAGTTTATTATACTTACTGATTTTACAGGATCGCAACAATTTCCCACCTCCTCCTCCGTGACACTTTACTCCTCTCTACAGGCAAAGATAAGTCACTACACTTTATCTGAAGCAGCAAATTATTTGTGTGGGCATGTTATACTGTTATCATAATTATGAGGAAAAAAAAGCGCACCAGAATTTTTCATAAAATCTTATGTGCAGCAGTGGTCAAAAGTTTGGGCAGTTTATAGGCAGTGATTTTATAGTTCAGCTTCAATGCTTCAAATTTGAAGAACACTAATAAATACATAACTTAAAATAATCGTCATCATCATGACATCATCATAATATATAATATTACCTTCTATAATATTTCCTTCTAATATATTATAGCCTCTCACGCCCCTAAATTAGAAAAGATCAAAAGTACACTATGTACGTATCAAAGTCAGACTAAGCTACATTGCTGTCTAAAAGCTTCAGTAAATTTAAAACACGACACTCGGTGTAGTTTCCGAGGACACGTGAAGTACACATTGTGTAGCGTGGCGAGGGCGGACCTAGTGACGTAGAGCTGAGGCTCTAGCTGTTTATTGTTCCTTCTCCGGCGCCGACACAGAAAAACAGGTTGACAACCAGCATTTCCACGCAGTTTACAGTCGGGTTTACGAAGGTGTGATAGTCTGGACAACTAACTGCGCAAATTGGGGGCCATGGCATACGCTTACCTCTTCAAATACATCATCATCGGAGACACAGGTAGGTGGCAACAAGCGAGACTTGATGTTAGCATGCAGCTAGCGGTTAGCATGTTGCTAGCGGTCCATTTCCGCAGTGTTGGATGTCCAATGACGTGGTAAAAGTAGAGACGCAGAGGTGGGATGACAGTTCCCGTGCTTCGCTCTTATCGCATCCTTATAAGATTGTTTGAAAAACAGTTATGCGTATCAAGTGTCCACATGTTATGTTAAACTATGTCGGTAAAAAAAATTCTAGCGGTAGCTGTTTACATTAGCCGAAACAATACGGGCCTCTGGTCCAATTGCGTCCAGGGTGGGGGTGTTAGCTGTAGCCAGCTAGCTCAGTTGAACTGTCTAGCAAACGTTTTGGCGTTAAACCAAATGTTACGCAAGCGACTATCACATATCAGTAAACATGCATGCGTAACATTAGTAATATCCATCGAAATAGAAATTTCGATGACAAACTGCCAGCGGGCAGCAAGCCAGTTCGGAAAGCTACGCCTCAAATATTCCCTGAAATGGCGTAGATCGTTTGTTTTTCTTAATCACGTTTATTGATTGAGTGCAGGCGACTCGATGCTGTTTATTTTCTTTATATAGAGAGTTTCTCCTTGTCCACTCCTTTGCATGCGTACTACGTGGTTGAACTGATTTATATTTTCATCTGGACAGTTGCCTGCCCTCATGAGAGGCCGAGCCAGTTCGCTTCGATTGTGGAAGCTGGTGTATTTCTCCTGTCTCGATATTAAGAGTAATAAACATTTTACAAATAAAACTGGTTGCTTATTATGAATCAAAATAGGTCAGTCGAATTAGCATCTATTTTTGATAAATTGTTTAGAGCCAATTGTAGAGAGGTCCAACTTTTTCAGCCTCACAAAACTAAATATTCCGATTGCTTCATTTTGTCATTGTAAATAAACTGATTAGCTTTGAGTCATAATTCAAGAGATTCAAGATTCAAGAGTTTTTTATTCGATCAATTTATAGAAAAAAAGTAATAGTTAGTTGACTCGCACATATTGCAAAGTAATAGTGTTTGCATTCATAGTGTAAACAACCTGTGACTGAGATGTAGTTGAACCTGAATATATTGCATAATTTAAAAAGAATAAATAATCGATAGTGACAGCCTAAATGTTCTGTGTAGTGTCATTAAGAGCCTACTTGGCTGCGACACACAGTTGAGATGTTTAATCAAACTAAATTAGTACAATGTCACAACATTAGATTAAATCCATATGAGTATTGTTGTACCAAAACTACCACAAAGCAAAGTAGGAGTCATCGGTTTTTCGATGGGTGATCCGGTCCCACAACAGACCCGTTTGTATGCAAATTGGAATGAGAATATAATCCAGTAATAAAGTTATAATCACAGTAAATATTTAGGTAAAAAACTTTACTAGGCCATAAATGCAGAACAATCAGATAAACTGTGAGTTAGTTGCGTTGTGGTTGGCTGGAACTTCTTAAAAAAAATGTTTTTTCAAATTACAAACTTTCAGTATCCTCTAAATAGCCAATAAAATATAAGTAACCATAAAATGTGTCTAATCTTACACAGCAGGGGCTAGTTTGTAATGAGTAAGCTGGAACGCACCATAAGCAGTAGTAGAATTATAATCACCCCCCCCCCCTCCATAAAAACAGTCCAGTCTTCTATTTTTAATAAATCATGTCATTCCTCAGCATATGTTGCACTGTTCACTCATGTTCAAAGTTTACAACATATCAATTTACTGACATTGATTGACATCGTATAGATATCTATGTTGTAAAATACAAACGAGATCATCGTTATCTGTGTACATTGTTGTATGTTAGGGTAGATAAAAGGGAAGAAAAAAAAAAGGGCAATTTGATTTTTAACGATTTTACAAGGGGTATAAGCAGCCCGTTAATTGGTTGGTCCCGAATTAGAGGAAAAAGCTGGTAATCTACATAGTTGGAAAGGAGTCAACATAAAATAGTCTTCAGATGGAGTAATGGAGACGCAACTGAGAATTGGTGGAATGGTGCATGAACTTCAACTGTGATATTCACTTACTAAGTAGAGAAGCTTGATTATCCAGTCTGTTTTGCCAATGGGAAAGCTGTTATGTGACTAAAGGTTTAGTCAAATTAAAATTAAATTTAATTAAAAAAAATACAATTATACACACTACAGTGCAGCACACCGTCACCCACACACATCAAAGTCTGTTGACATTTTATTAAAAGGGAAGCAATACACAGATGATAATGTCAGGCGGATTGAGTAAAATCATTTTGATGCTATGTGAATTGCATGGAAGAGAGAATAAAGCAGCCACTTATTCTACTACTGTGTCCTCCACACTCTTTGACTTGTGAGTGTGTGGATGAGGTGCTTCCAGGAACTTTTCCCCTTTCCAAATCAAAAACAATCCTAATTTAATCACGGAAATGCAACAAATCACTAGCGCTAAGGTTTACACGCTATTCATTTCGCTTCGGACGGTTCTTATATCATCCATTTAAAATACTACTTGAAAACGTATTTATGTCAAAGAAAATTGGGGTCCATGACCAAACTGTATTAGTCAGAAAGTCATGTAGAATCAAAAAGAGTAAATTGAGATTTAGGCGTGTATATATATTTTTGTATAAATATTACCCATTGAGGTAATTTACCATTCTCTCTTTTTTTTTAAATTTATTATTTTTTTTTTATTTCAAAGCTATGATGTCATTGTATAGTATTTAATAACTCTGTGTGTCTTTTCAGGTGTCGGAAAGTCATGTCTATTACTACAGTTCACAGACAAGAGGTTTCAGCCTGTTCACGACCTTACCATTGGTGAGATTCTCTGCTTTTGTACATTCTTTAGTTTCCAATAAAATTAAGCTGTAAAGAATACAGATTGATAGATGCAAACACGTGCACTGCTGGTATATTAGGCTTATATTATTCATAACGATTTGTAGGACATTAATAGTTCACTCTGATATGTTCCTGAATTATTCTGAGATATCCTTAACATGATCAGTGTCTACTTATAAGTGTTAATATCATTAAAGTCAATTTGAGCAAATTGGGTGTTTCCGAACCATCAAAAAGGTTGCCTTTTGCATTAATCAAAAAAAATCCAATAATTTGATAATCACTGACTTAATTAACTGTTGCTCCTAAACTCAAAATGTCAGAGAACATTTCTGAACTATCTCACGCTCTCGCCTAAATGCAGGGGTGGAGTTTGGAGCGAGGATGATCACTATAGATGGCAAACAGATTAAACTGCAGATCTGGGATACGGTAAAGTATATATATTTTTTATCAATGTGTGGATTCACATGAATTATGGTAATATTTTTACACATGAAAAATTGAGTGTTTTGATACTGTTTATTTCAAAAGTATACACTTAAGTGGAAAATTAACAAGCCATTAATTTAACTACTGCATAATTCTTGGTTATTAAGAACATACTTATTACTGTTTACACTGCTGTGCGATTAACTTATTTAGATACTCCAGTGGATAAAGTATTCTGGAAACACTTTGATAAATTATTAATTCCTATATACAAACCACGATTGTATGGTGTGTTTTATTCAGTGCGCAATCTGACCAGCAGGGCGCGCCAGAGCTCCATTGCAAATTTTTTAAAGCAGCAGCCAAGCAGTGGTTGTCAGCCATGATGACACACATCAGCCTGCTGCAAGCCAACCTGAAGACAAGTTGAAACTTGTCACTTGTTCATGTTTTCTTTAGTTCATAAGACAAAAACTGATGTTTGTATCTGGACATGATATAACACTTTAACAGTGTGTGTTCATCAGGCTACTTACAGGCTGCGAGGATGAATGTATACACTGCAAATCTGGGTAGAGTTCCCTGGATAGATGGATTTTGGGTGACTCGTTAGTTCTCTGACTCAGTGACTGATTGCCTCACCCCACGGCAAGACAGGCTGACAAAGTCGGATGACTGGGCGAGTGATTCACCCACAGCCTGCCCGTTGGGTTTAACAGCTGAGCTCGACGCAGTGCCGAACTGCAGCTGCCGCCACTGAGAGCATTTTGTTTTGTGTGTGTGGCCCAGATGAGACACAGGCAACATTGTGACTGTACATTGAGCGGAGACGGGGCATGAATAGACATGGCTTGGGGCTCGGTAGGAACGTTTGCTAATGGGCAGAGAAGGAAATGATGAGTGATGTAAGGAACAGACAGTGAAGGTGACAATGAAAGGGGAATATTAGAAGGCGGTGTAAATGAACAAGATGGCCTGCTGGCCTGGCCTGTCCTTTAAAGGTTACATCCGTACTAGTTAGTGGGAATTTTCTCATTGTTTTTTGCATGGACAAAAGTGAGTTATGACGCAGGCTCGAAGAAACAGAAAGAGATTGTGAAAGATAACGGGGAGCAAGTAAGAGAGAACTCCATTGTATCCAGTTACAAATACTTCTCTGTCCTGTCTTCTCCACAACTGGACAAAATCCTGGAACTGGAATCCGGTTGGCGAATCAGGACTGGACAATCTATTCGGTTATAGTGAATTTAAATCACCAAAAGAGAAAACCAAACGATCGGCTTTTGTCTACACCCAGTTTAATTATTGAGTTCAATTTCTCTTGATGAATATATGTATGTTTCTCTCTAGGCTGGTCAAGAGTCGTTCCGGTCCATCACCAGGTCTTATTACAGAGGAGCAGCAGGAGCACTGCTCGTCTATGACATCACAAGGTATCAGCCAATCACAGACTCCGTGCACTATTAGGTTTCAGTTTGTATTCAGTGTGTTTGATTGAAATAATAACTGTTTTGGAGTTTTTATGCCCATCAGCCACATTTTTTTCTTTGCAAAATGTTGTTTGCTTGCTCGTTTAAGTACTGGGCGACTTCTGTGGGAGTATTTAGTGCCCCTTAAAATGTAATTTGTATTAATTTGAGAAGGAAACTCAAGGTTTTTGAGCAAATCTCTTGATGTACTCATTTATGCTAGGTACAGTAGCTATGCATGTCATGTTGTGATCAAGTCACGGTCCACGTTTTATTTCAGGAGGGACACTTTTAACCACTTGACGACCTGGTTAGAGGATGCTCGCCAACATTCCAACTCCAATATGGTCATCATGCTCATTGGCAACAAGAGGTTTGTTTTGGATTGAGATAGACTGCATGTTTGAAAGATTTTCCCATCAATCCTATAAGGGATTGGTTCGAAAGTTCTGAGCCGGACTAAAGATAGCATGGACATTTTAAGATTAAAAAAAAAAAAAGTCATGAGGTACTTGCTTTCATAAGACTATTGACTCACTTTGTACCTGAACTTAAGTAATGTGTTTTGCAAGATAGATGCCTGTCAAGGGACAGCTTGTCAGTATAATTGCAGACAACAATGCTGTTGCGTTTTGCTTGATACGCGTTCTCGTTACATCAAAATAGGGAAGTTGCAGCAAACCTCAGCTTGTCGCCGTACAAATGCTGTTTTTTTATGTTCCAATTTTGTCGAACTCTTGTGGTACTCGTTGGGTGGACTCAAGATCGAAAGAAATATGTAACTTGATGACGATACATTGCACACCTCAAGACAACAACAAAAAAATCTGTAATCATACGCTCGATCGTTAACTGACTGGTTGCTTCATTTCAAACGATTTCTTACACCATTCCACGTTTTTGCCTTTCAGTGACCTAGAGTCACGGAGAGAGGTAAAGAAAGAGGAAGGGGAAGCATTCGCCAGAGAACACGGCCTCATATTTATGGAGACATCAGCCAAGACGGCCTCAAACGTAGAGGAGGTAACAACACACACTCTCACGCAAGAAACTGTCCTTTAACTTGTTACGCAACCAAAATCTCCTCCTGCCTTAGACAATACAAACCTACTGACACCAGATATATATCAAATTTTACAGTACCCATCAAGATTTCAATATGGGAACTCCGGAGCTATACATGAATCATCCCCACGCAAATCAAAATGATTTACATCGATGTGAAATCTCAAGATGTTAGCACTGCTCTGCCTTCTAGACACACCTCTGGTGTTAGTGTCTAATGAATGCACAGTGTTGTCTTCTGGGACCTTTTTCTCACTTACCCAATCACATAAATAATCCCATCCTACACTCCATAGCATGCCAGCCCCAGGCGTGTGTGTGTGTTTACATTGATTTCTTCTTGCGCCCCATTTTCTTTCCTATCACACATACACACGCTTTCGAGAGCTCTCAGGGGTTAAAACGAGAAGAGGGTGTGCACACGTGCCTTGTGTGTGCGGTATGATTAATTTGTCTCATTAGTGTCCTCTGAATCCTCCTGATACCGCTCCTCTTCTCAGCTCCCTTCATCTGCACTCGCTCCATCCCTCCTCATCCACCGCCGTCCATCGTTTCCTCTTCATCCCCCCCCCCCCCCCCCTTGCTTCCTCGAGCTACCGTTTTTTTTTTTTTTTCTCGTCATCAAGCAGCCACCCCCTGCCCCCTCTGTCCTTCCCACCATTCATGTCTTGGTCTCCTTCAACCCTTCCCCTCCTCCTTTCTCCCTCGTCGCCATCAGCCCTTTTCTCCAGCAGTATATCAGCCAGTTAAAGTTCATACATATTCATAGCCTTCGCCCCGCCTCCTCTGCCCGACACCCAACGGCCAATCAGTGTCGAGGGTTTGACATCAGGCTCTGTGGGTGGACACTGGGTTGATGGAAGGAGACATTTCCGTAAGCATCCTCTCCTCATCTTTGTCCATTTTCCCATTCCTTATGATCCTGTCTTCTGCCCTTTTTACTTCTGCTCCTCCTTTTTCACATTGTCAAATCTTCTCATCTTTCGCTCCTCAAATTTCTTTGCCTCCTCCCCAGCCCATCTTTACAATGCATCTGAATTAAAGTCATGGGAGTCAAGGCAAGTAAAGAGGACAGGAGTGCACCAGAGAACATCCCCTGAGTACATTAGTCTATTTTTACAGGGTGCCAGACGAAGAAGATAAAAAAAAAAGAAAAGAAAAGAAAAGGTGGCTTTTGCCTGTTTAATTCGTATTCCACAAACAAAACATTTATCAGAACACTGTGTTCCGGCTAGTTGGGCTGCACAAAACTAAGAAAAAAACATTTTTGGTGTGGCAAGTAGTGATTTTAACATCAATGCAACATAATAGTAATTTAAACCCTAATAATTTTAGAATCAAAATAAAATCATAATATAAAATCAAATAAATCCTAATAATTTTAAAACCTCTTATTCATTGCAACTGTTGTTCCCCTGAAATCCCAATATTTCCTTTTACTAAAATATTAAGTGTTTTTTTGTTTTTTTTTGATGGTGTAACATCATCATGCAAGGTCCGTCAAGAAACATCCCTGTTCTTGTTTTGTGTTGTTGGGTTGTGAGCCACCCAGCATTTCTTAAAATATCCGTTCAGTCCCCTTGTCGGTCGGCATAGTCAAACAATAAGGCTGTAAAAAATCTTCTGTCTCCATTTCAGGCTTTCATCAACACAGCCAAGGAGATTTATGAGAAGATCCAAGAGGGTGTTTTTGATATCAACAATGAGGTAAGAGCCTTGACTGGTCACTTTTTTTTTTTTTTTTGTCATTATCACTTTCCCTTCCATCCAAGGCGTTCTCTTGCCAAACGAAACTCCCGACATTCTGCCGCTTTTCAGTTTTACCCGCTTAATTCTCGAGATTTCCTCCCTCTCTTTCTCGCAGCAGTTTGCCAGCTCATAAATTCCTCACACTCCAACAATGTCACAGTCATTTAGAAGAAGACAAACATTCATCCAGTCAGCCACAGGCCAGTTCACCATCATCTAGTCAAACAGATGGTAATCTTTGTTGTGGAACAGTTGCCCAGACAGGAATGTTGGTACTATGTGTAATCGGGGGAAATCTGACATTTTTTTGCAAAGGTACGCTGGCAACACTTTTTATGTTTCAAGAGGCAGTAAAACTTATTTTCTTATTCTTATTATCATACTCCATTTTTTTTTTTTTTTTGTCTTGACATATTTGTCTGTTGCTTGCCAATGCAATCAACGGAGCTAAAGATTACCGGTTGACAAAACAAAATATCATATCCACACTGCTGAGATTTATTTTTATTTTTTTTAACCAATGCTAATATGATCAGTCACTGAATGTAGTGAAATGCCCTAAGCTGAACTTTTTGGGTTGTTTTTGGCAAGGACTTTATGGATCCTCACGTATGCTTCATGCTTTGAGCAGCATCGAATTCCCTCTTAATCGTGTCTCTGCAGCTTACATAATGACAATCATTCTCAGGCATTTGGCTCCGTGAACTTTCACAGACTGTACTTGCCAAAAATCCTCGCCAACATGCCCGTTAATATCGACAGAATGTGTTGCATCTAAACACAAAATCCGTGCCAGCGTGCGTCCATGTCCACATATCGTGCACGAGCCAACCAGTAAGTCCATGTTAGTCCGTTAGCCGGCCGTGAGTGGTTTTGTTCAAAACAGCAAGATGGAATGAAGGCAAGCAGGCCAGCCGGCCAAACCACATCAGCTGACTGAGAGAGAGAGAGAGGGAGGAAGGGAAGCCCCACCAGAAATGTTGGCAGCCACTATGAGAAAACACTCACACACATGGCCCTAGCTCAATAAACGTGATTTAAAGGCATACAGTGTTTCCCAGAGGCACGTCTGCTACTGAACGTAGGAGGGTGAGTTACGTTATAAATGAAGGAGATAAATAAATACAGAAGGAGAGCGAGCCGGCCTCACAGAGGAGAAGTCGGCACATTAATGGTAAGTGAAGGGGAGTGTGTGTGTGTGTGGGGGGTTCAATTGAACAGAAGAGAGCGAGACTTAAAAGCGATATGTCTCTCAGCCGTCCGCCCACCCGCCTCTCTCTCTGTTTCTCGAAGGTTGTCTTTTTTATTCACGCCATTCATTTCTCATCGTATCTTTGAGCGCTTGTGTTTCCTCTGCAGCACCTGTTGCTCCTTCTATGCTGTGATCTTACGAGTCCCTGCAGTCACTATAAAAGCAATGACACATTTTTTGGGCAGGATTTTTTTTTTTCTTCCCTGTTTGTATTACAAGTCACTTTGTTCCTGCTATTGTTTTTATTTTTTAGGTTTATTTTCCGTGATTTATTTCTGACCGAGTTCATGCTGTTAGGGTGATGTTGTGCTAGCGTTAGCTTGCCCCGTTGCAAAGGCCAAGCCTCTAATTTGCTGCCGTCTTTCCAACAATTAGAACATACTAATAATGCCTTGGGGGGGGATTTTGCTTGGGTAATCATTCCATGTGTTGTGAACGCTTATCGTGATGTCACTTTCAATCTCACTGTCTCCATTCAGGCTAACGGTATTAAGATCGGACCGCAACACCCTACCACCAACTCAACACTGCCCGGTAGCCAGGGAGGCCAACAGGCTGGAGGCGGCTGCTGCTGAAGGCCCCAAAACAGACCTCTTCATCCTCCTCCTTTAACCCCTGAATCCCCCCCCAAACCCCCCACTTGTGTTTCTGCAGAACTTTGCAGGCTCATTAACAGTTTGTTAATCTGTCTCTCTCCATCCTGTCATCCATCCATCCCTTTGTGTCTTCCTTGCTTTCCTTCTGTCAGTCCACCCTTTTTTTTTTTTGCTAAAAATCATACCCGAGAGTCTCATGGCAGCAATTCGTGATCTCAACCCTTACAAGAACGGTGTTACCTCACTAAAATTCTAAACTTCACATTTTCCTTGGGAAGATGCATTGGTTTTAACTGGGTTTTTTGTTTTTTTAATTGACACCGAGAGGATGATGATAAGCTGTACTGGGGATGATGGTAGTGAATTTGTCCAGCCAGAGACATGCTTGTGGGGGGGGGGATATACCATCTGACACTGACTGGATGGAATAATAAACCATGTGTTGCCTATATACTCACATCGCCACATGTTTTTAAAGAAAACGATGCAGCACATTGGTAGCAAGGCATGTTTGTACATGTAGGCCCTTGCGTGTATATGATATAGACATTCCAATGAAGTCAGTCTTTCAAATCACTACCCTCTGCTCATAAAACTGCTCCCCCTCCTTCGTTCTGTCTTCATGTCAACTTGCAGGTGAAATGTATTTAATGAACACTAAATAATCATATGGCTGTTTTAAATTGTCCTGGAGAGAGAATAAAAGACCAAACTGTCGAGTGTGAGAATGAATCCTTTTGGAATGGTAGAAAAATGAAAAAAGTTAAAGAGATGTTGAGAGCAGTGGCTGTCATAATGAAGTTGAGAATCAAACAAAAAAAAAAAGGAATAATTGGAAACGTTTTGTTAACTGTATTTATCATTCGCTATTCTGTGTATATATGGCTGTTTAGATTTTTCTCTAGCTTCTTTGGCTGTTAAAAAGTGGAACTTGGGCAAGTTGCGGTCTTCACCGGGGCTTTAATATTTAAAAGAAATGTAAAAAAAAAAAAAAAGAGAGACCTTTGTGGACCTTCAACCATTCTCGATTAAATCCAGTTGCTCGCTAACCCTGTTGAAAAGGTTCCTGGTGCCCTTTTCTTTTAAATGACAAGTGTGAATGATAACGGGCAGTTAACAAGATCACGTAAAGTCCCCCGGTGGAGAATCGACTCAAATGTCAAGGCATCTCCCTTTTTAAGCAAGCTTTGACTCCCACCATGAAATAGTTGGCAGATATATCACGTGTTGTTTAGAGCTAGATCAATGACTCCTGCTTTGCAATGTAACGGGCATCATTTTACTCTTTTGAGCATTGTTTACTTATTCTGTTCATATTTCCCCTTGCATCCCTACTGTTCTTCGCTCTTTCTCTGACTGTGGTAATTATTTTTTTTTTATCGCCAAAACAGCATGTTTACCATCAGGATCAGCTGTCTGCCTTAACTCCACCCTCTTGCGAGATTTGGACAGTTGCTAAAATGAATTAGCTGCAAACAAACATGCTTTACCACAAATCTGTGAGATGTATTACATTAGACACACGTTGTGGGGACTGTTGGGATGTTTGATTTAAATCCTCATCAATAACTCCCACCCATTCCCTGTACGCACACACGTGCCCTCCCTCCACACAATATATAATGTACAATCTTTTAAGGCCTGTAAAGATATGGGGAAGGATCTCTGTTGTTGTTTTTGTCATTTTAGATATATATCAGATATTAATCAAGATTATTCTTTGTAAAGCAACATGTAGGATTGTGCGCGCTTAAGTGCACGTGTGTGTCGACAAACAGCTCCACAGTGGTTACAGGGGGAGGATCAAGCCAAACCTGATGCATCTATTTATCTATCTATGGATTGATCTATCTTACCTGTGTGTCCCCCTCCTCCCTTCCCCTCTCAATCTTCATTTTTCCTGCTTCTCCTCTTGCCCCCAAAAGTTATTTGTTGTGTTTGTTCTTTGGAAGAAAATAAAATGAAAAATGAAGAAAAAAGAATGCTATCACAATAAACTGTAATAAAACATTCTAAACGCAACATGTCACTTTTGTTTGTGAAGGTGGGAAAATATGGTGTTTAAATTTTTTTTTTTTTTACTGGGTCTTACTCGCTTTGTCATCGAAAATTGTACTGGTGTTTGCTTTTCTGTATTGTAAAGCAAATAACTGTTCTTTATATTGTATTTTGTGTCCTACGTTTGACTTACAATTAGTCCACGTTGTTTCAGACTAATGATGAGCAATATAAAAAAAAAATGGAGATCTAGATGAGCACTTGATTGCGTTTCATGATACTCGTTTTGTATGACGTATTGATCCCTGTGTACATTACAGGGATATTATTTTTTCGAACCTTATCAATCATAATGAAGTAGACATCAAAGGTTGTATATGTAATTTTGGTCACCATGCTAAACCAATAGGGGGCAGCGTATTCCTATGAATTTATTATTTTTGTCGATACAGATAGCACGTTCTAGTTCTAATCTGGTTTCGTTTGGCTGAGACGTGCAAGTTATTTTGTTAAAAATACTAATTATGTGTTAGTTAAGCTTTGTGCAAAACTATTGAATATGTTTGGCTAAAGATGCTGTATAATGATCACCATTGACAAAACCATTCACACCTATGGACGATTTAGAATCGTAGATTAACCTAATATGCATTTTTGGAATGTAGGAGGCAGTCTACAACAGTTGTCAATAATTACTTAAAAAATACATTTTAAAATAAAAAAAAATTAGATGAGTGAACTACTACCCCCCCAAAATTTTTTTTGCATAATTTAAAGACAAAATTAAGACCATAGACAGGTTGAATCAAAAATGGGTCAGTTAATTTGACCAATTGACGCAAGATTAAGTTTCATAATTTAACTGTGATGAATGAATGTTAATTTAATTCATACAGTGACGAAACTGTGATCCTAAAAACCTTTTGGCGCAAATTTGTTTTATTTTGTAAAGATTTCTACCTCCATTCACATGTTATATCAACACACAGTTCTCTTGGTGGTGGCTAATTGTTAACTTGGGGAGGGTGGAAGCGGCTTCAACCTTGTTTTTGTGCGTATAATTAAAATAAAACAACGTGCACGTACTTAGGTTTGCCACCATTGAACGAGTCTCACAGAGCGTCACACGGGCACGACGGGGTCAGTGACCGCGCACGCTGACTGTTTATCTGTATGAGAGATCCTCGGGAGCGCGCACCCCCCGGCCGAGGAAGGTGAGCGAGTGTCTGGAGGGGAGGACTCGGGAACGCGACCGACCAGCCGAGGGATCGATCGGATTAAACTCGATTTGAGTGAAATTAACACAAAGGAGAGAAGCGCATCGCGCACTTGTCGGCGAGGTCGCTGAAGCGAGACCCACCGGAGATACATTTCATGGTAAACATTCAAATTCAACTTTTTTCCCCCTCATTCTGTTTATTGAAAGCCAGAAAGGACCACGGTGGGGTTTTTTTTTTCCCCGACCAAACGGAGATACTAACGCCACTAACGAGGAGTTGATTTGATTTGAAAAAAAAAAAAAAAGAAAAAGGAGCCTGAAGTGACCAAGCTTGTTTGGTAAGATGATTTTAAATTCACATTTGTAATGAAAATATTTAGAGCATCATTGGCACTCAGTGTAGTAGTTCATGTGAAACCAGTATTCATGTATTAGGAGCGTTTTCATTTGGTGAATGGTAAGTTTTCGGTACTTTTGAACGCAATCGGACTCGCTGAGTGTGAGGGAGATTGATGTTGGATTCCGGGATAACTCGCGGGAAATTGTAGAATTCGGGCGACGAGTATATTCTCTCCCAGGGTTATTTCTCATTTAGGTAGAAAGTCATTGAAGGTCTGCGTATCAGCCATGCCGACATGCTAACAATAGCAAGTTTAGCCTTGGCACCCGCTAATCGCACACTCGCACACATACACACGCACACAAGCCACTTTCCGATAGTTACTTGGAAAGTGGAAAGCTTTTTTCGCCGGGACGCCACAGCGAACCGCTCTTGTTCCATATCAGTTTTCCTCCGACTTGTTGAGTTTTTTTCATTGTGAAAATTTTACTTGAGTTAGTAGAGAAGTGTGGGTGTTAGCATAGTTAGCTAATTGTGTTGAGCTTTCAGGAGACACGAGGTGGCTTGAGCGTAGAGGTGAGTCACTGGCCGACTCAATGAGCCAATCTCCCAGGGAGCTTCCCGGCGGACAAAACACCGCAGATAAATGCCAAACTGGCTTCCATTAACACATTTAAGTAAAGTTTGACCCACATGAGTTGAATTTTCATCGAATTCACCTTTGTATAAGACGGGGACATCGTGAAGTGCCCGTAGTAGTCGCTAGTTTTATTGGACGGGAGGGACAGAGGACAGGAGGGGGAATTGTGAGGCCAGGCGGTCATCTACATTAACCGCGTCGTTCGCGTTGTTTTCTCTCACGTTTGACCAATTTAAACGGCGTTAATAATACGTGAAACATATAAACTAGTGTTGTTAGTCGTCAAAGTGCGCACTGAACAGTTTTTGTGCGTAAATAAAACCCCCAAATGGCGCTCGCTGCTCTGTTGGGAACGACGTGCGAAACGCCACTGATAGGCTAATTAGCCTCGCTAGCCGCTGGAGGTTAGCCCAGTGCTAGGACACACAAGTTCAGCTAGCGTGTTAGCCAGCCCTCATCTTCATTGTGTACTTATTAGCCCCCGAGCTAGTGACTAACCTGCTCGGGGCGGTTATCAGAGGATGCTTCGCTCTAGGCCGAGTAAAGTTAATTTGACCATTTACTTTGGGTAAGTTAAACAAACCACGTATTCCGTTTTTAATGTTGCTTTTTGTTATTTGTTTGACGCGGTGAACAACTTTTATTATGATGTCAAATTCCATCCGTCGACCAAGTTAGGCGATCACTACAGTTTTGAGTTACACTTGTTACTCGACATGATCGGGAGTAAACTGCGGCTCCAAACACCTGCCGACACCCCCAGTGCTCCTCGGCTGTTGGAGTAACTCTTTCGACTACTTTGCATGATCACATTTTGTTTGGCATGTTGAAGTAGCGTTGTTTTATTTCGAGTGCCGCTCGTGCTATCGTGCCCTCTTTTCCATTATGTTCTGTATTCGCTCAACTTGCGTAATGGTCACCCTGTGGCGCTCGCGTAACTTTGCCTCCGCGTTAAAAAAAAAAAAGTATCACCGAAACAAACTCGGGTATTAAATATGACGCCAAAGTTATGCTCTCATAGTCTGATACAGTCCTTGTAATCGTGCCGCATGGTTGTTTTTCCGCCTCCTGTCTGCCGTCGAGCTTGGAGCCGCTACCCCCACTCACTACCTTGTGTCTGTGAGCCAAGATGGCAGCTCGTCATGTTTAGCGGGCCACAGAGGGAGAGATAAGAGGCCCCGACCACACACACATACACACAACAGATGTTCACCACCATTGCTCTTCCTCCCGTTTGTCTTTTCTTGTGGTTTGAATAGAGACCCTTTTAAACTATGGTTGCGTTGGTTTGTTTGAGGGGGGGGGGGGGGGGGGGGCTTAGTTAAAAAAGAAACTTTGACAAAGAGTTTAGCATCTCCTGTTATTTGCATATGTTATGGCTACTCATCAAAGTTGTGTTGGGTGACCTTGCAGTCAGGATAAAAATGGCGTTAGTCGCATTGAGAAGACATGGAAAAGTAACAATTTGGGATTTGTGAATATTTTCTCAATCGAATGCCACGATCGTCTTGGTTTTACAGGGTGACAAGGGGTGAAAGCTGCCACCCCTACCTAATGTTGTTATCCCACTTGACACCCTGTTGACAATTAATATTTAAATGCCAACGTCTAAATTTTATTATGAATACTCTGTTTTCTCCATAGTATGTAGAAAAACTGTTTAGTGTGCTTACTATTTTGCTCCGGTATCGTTTAAGCTCGCTCGGTATCGAACGTTTACCAACATCTCAGAATTTATAAATACCAAAGTATTGAACATCTAATCTAACCATTACAATAAAAAGCAATTAATATTATTACATGTATGTGTTTTCCCTTTCTTTTTGCATGTCAATGTCGCTTGTTGCTGTATCTTGTCGTTTAGGGAGGTCGGTGTCCGTCTTTAGGGTCACGCATCCCTTTTTGTGGCCATACCTTTAAAATTTATGGAGAATTTTTAAACATTTTGGGTCTTATGATAGCGTATTTGTAGAGGGAAGGGACAAGATGATATGCGAGTGGGCTGGTGTTGAGATTGAGCCACGCTTGCCTGAAGGGCTGCCACAGGCTTGCGGGGAAGCTAGTTCCATCGCTGCAGATGGGCTAGGAGGGGATGCCGATGAGGCGGTGGGTTCAATGGCATGGTGGGTCATGAAGCGCCATGGCTTCGCTGTTGAGAGAGAGCGTACTGGATGGAGAAGCACTGGCGGGCTCGCCCACGGCATCCCTGGGGCTTGAGAGAAAACAGCGGCGAGGAGTAGCTGTCCACTGGAATGGCTACCGCCATGTTATAGCTGCCCCCCACCCCAATAACCATATTACTATGGGTGTGGGAGGAGCATAAACATGCTGTAAGATTGTTAAGAATAATAAATAAATGAGATATTTTTCTTAAATATTGAAGTATAAAATTCAAGACTTTAAATCATTCACTCCATTTTTTTTACGTCACAATCTAGAACTTTGAGAGATCACTGTGTTTGACTGGTGCCAGTGGCCTACCCAACATTTCGATGGCAGTCATTAAAATGGTGACCTGACCATTCTGCGAGTGATAGATTACACCCTGACGATCCTGTCAGGGATGATATGCGCTACCAATCAACCGGCCTGCGGGCGCCGTTGCGCCAGCGAAAGGCGGTAACGACGCAGAGCGATGCGGCTAAATCCCTTTTCTCATCTTGTCTGATTTAGCCCCATCAACTGTGTTTCCAAATTTCATTGTTTAGCATTGTTATAAGGCCTACAAAGGTTTGGAGCTCACAGTCGATTTAATTAATGTAGAGCTAACTGCCATTTTTGTTGTCTCTTTTTTCCGCCCCAGCGACTAATTGGATGGTTGAAAATTTGAACAACTGAAAGTCGACCAAGATTTTTTTTGGGCTTGACTAGAGCCCTGGTCCCACTGAGCACCATGTGGGATGGCCCATGCCATACCCATTTGTGAAGCAAAGCAAAAAAGTTTTGGATAAATAAAGGGTGCAAAAGAACCAAAACAAATGTTTGCTGTTATAGTATAGTTTTCTTTTGCATAGTGCTTTTTCCTATTTTTTTTTTACTCATCTGATTTCTCTGTCTTCATTATTATTATTTTTTTTAAAATAAGTTTAGTATTTTTGTATTTACCGATACTTTCATAATATTCTCAGTGCATATAGTTTACAGTAGATTTTGGTCCTATTTTAAAATGTGTTAACCCTTTACAGGGCACAAAATCAATTTTAGATCCACCATCATTTATAAACATGTCAAGAAAGCTTGTCTGGTAAGGAATAAGTTTAATGAAAATTTAATCGTTTTTCTTGTTTGATATGCTCCGATTTTCAGTAAATATGAACCGACGTTACTGGGCTGAAACATCTTTCACAATATGAGAACAGTATTTTGTTTTCTTTCATCCATTTCAAATAAGAATTTTTTTTAACTGTTTTTGTGTACATTGTAATCCAGTTAAATGTGTGAAGTTGCTCCTCCAGTAGTCCACTGTAAATACTTGAAGACATTACGTCAAAGCAGATTCCTTGATGAAGGATTAACCTTCAGTCAATGTTCAGAAAGTGTAAACGTAGTCAACTAATACGCATTACCGGTGACCAACCCTTTAGGACTAATTTAGGTCATTAGGTCATTCTTACCATAGTTCTTTCATACCTTTCTTGCTTGTAATTGCCTGATTGGAATCTAACCGCGGTGCCAAGTTTCTGACATGGTTTCATGACATTGGCGTTGTAGCACGTTAGAGACGGAACTCCTTCGCATGTACACCACATCGCCTTCCGAAGGTGTTTAATTTTAGCTGTTGCTTTTTTTGTGGTTAGCAGTAGTTGCGTCGTCGTCATTGTTTTTTTTTTTTTCGGGGTGGAGAGGCAGCTCGCTGTCTACACCAAGCACAATTAAACACTTTATTAAACGCATATTGTATTTATCGATTACTTCTACAATGATTGTTACCAAATTATCACCCAGCACTATTAATCATTGTACTTCTAAATCAAATGTTTGCAAAGCTTAGTATTTAACACAAACAGTCTGCTTTCAGGAAGGGCTACATAAATATTTATTTTTGTGAAACTGTAATGAGGGAATCAAATAATGGCTGTCAGTGAAACAACTTTATTTTTTCCAAATTCATTCATTTTCTTAACAATTTGAAAAATAGCACCGCTTTGGTGATCGCTCTCCATCGTGCCTCTTGTCGTATGCACTTTTTTGCCTCACTCCTCCAGCATACGCTGCATTTTAGCAAGAGTTTGTTGCTTGTTGCGGTCTTGTTCCCCTCATAAAACTCGGCTTGATGCTTCTGTTTTTTAAAAGCTGAAAAATGTTTGTTGTGCTGCTGCCTTGTTGCAATGCACTTTAAATAAACTCAGCGGTAGGGTTGGGCGATATGTATCGTTTTTGCAAAATCATCGTAAATGTTTTGACAATGTGAGGGGTTGAAATTCTTAGGATCTGGACAATTCTAGGTCTCTATATGATTAATTATTTCCCCAAAAATGATTGCTGATTCATTTGATAATCTTAAAAATTCCACATTTGAAAAGGCACCGCAGCATTAATGATGGTTAATAACTGATGGGCGGCAAAATAGTCTAATTGTCTTTCATAGGATTATTTGCCATTCTGTTTACTTGCGGCCATTTTGTCTGTTGTGGCCATGTGTAGAGGTTGACTGCCCCTGTGGCGGCGATGAGAAGCAGGGCGGTTGTTTTCCTCCATCACTTTCATCCTGTCATCTATCGCTGCACATCCACCCACCCACTCAGTCCTTCTGTCACTGCCCATGTGCTTTCTTTTATGTCTTTTTCTTTCCCTCATTCTTATGATTATCATATCTCCATCTTGGTCTGGTGTCCACCCTCTCATTTCCAACCAAAAGGTTAGTGAGGGGGTCTTGAGCGCCACTGTGACATTCAGAACTGAGTGTCATTGCTGTCTCTGTCATCTCTCTCTACCACCATCCCCCACAATCACCATCCCTTCTCCTGCAGGGAAGACCTTCTGGACTGAGTGCTGTGCCTAGAAAAAAAAGAGGCTGGCTTGGAGAGCTTTCGTGTGCTTGTGTGATTTCTGCGTCAAGACATGTCAAAGACATCTCTGGTCCATGTGTGTGCAATCGTGCAGGTCTTTTAATTTAGCCTAGTTTTGATGTTTCTCATCCTGTTGTTCTTCCTCATCCCTTTCAAAGCTTTCATTCACATCTACGCATCTTGGTAAAAAAAAACGTAGATGTGAATGCATGTTGAGGAGGCCCCAAAAGTGAATTTTAGAGTTTTTGCTTGGACTTCAGAGCTCTTAAAATGAGTCAGGGAGTTAATTGGCTTTTGGCATGCAGGCAGGCGGAGTTGGAACAGGAACTAACCAATCTCAGGGGGACGTATTTCATGCCTTTCGCTCCCATTGGTCTTAAAGCGCATGTCAATAAGATATCAAATAGATGGCAGTAGGAGTAATAATGGTGAGCGGGTTCACAATCTTCACTTTTTCTTCATGCAACTACTTGAAGGATATGGAATGGAATCGTAACTGTCCAGCCTTTGACCACTACAGCAATGTGAAGACAGCCGTGATTAATAAACAAACTAGCTACAGATGATTAGCAATTAACAAAAAAGAATTACAGGAGCATTCACGCAGTGAGAGTCTGCGACGCACCTAAACGGTTAGTCTTTCTGGTGTTGTTCAGACTCAGGTTTTGAACTTCAGTGGCGCATCCTGAAACGATCGAGTACCGTATTTTCTGCACTATAAGGCGCACCGGATTATAAGGCGCACCTTCAATGAATGGCCCATTTTAAAACTTTGTCCACATATAAGGCGCACCTGATTATAAGGCGCACTGTCAGCTTTTGAGAAAATTCGAGGTTTTTAGGTGTGCCTTATAGTGCGGAAAATACAGTACACTGTCTAACCTCATAACCCCAACTTTAAATGAGGTAGGCAAGAACCTCCACTCCCATGTAAAAAGGCTGAAGGAGAAGCTGATGATTGTCTGTGGAGCTCATGTTCAAGTCAGTCTCAAATTTTTTTCAAACTTGACTAATACACTGGGGTTACTTGACCTACTTCATCCTACACGCACTGGCATGCATGCATCTATGTCTGCCTCTAGGATCAGTCTGAGGTGGCCAGTGGTTTTTCCTACCTCATGGTAAGGGAACAGATTAGATAAACACAGCCCTTTCCTGGTAACCCCAACACACACACACACACACACTGGAAGCGCACTCGCATACTGTCCATTAACAAGGCAGCCGCGTGTAAAATAACCAGATTTTCCCCCTGCCTCGCTGCTTTTCTCTTCTCCTGCTCTCTTGAACTCCCCCACCCACCATCACCTCCCCCCCTGGCCTCCTCCTTTTCTCTCTTCCTTCCTTCCGGGTCTTAAATCCCAGCCTCAAGCACACAGGCCAGCATCCCCTCACTTGAGCATAATTACACCCACAGCTAGCCAGCTACTGCCTGATGTTCTCCATTTGGGAACAAAGGTATAAATTATAGCGGCTTAAACCCAAGTGGTAATGGGAGATTGGTGGGTGCTCACTTGCGCACGTGTTCACCAGAGGGAATTCACGACTTTGTCCGTCGAGTTGAATTTTGCGTATGGAGCGATTTCTGTAGTCTTTTGCACTTTGTTTTGTTTGTCTGTTCCTGTCTCAGAGGAAACATGGTGTTATTGACATGGCAGAGATTTCCTGTCGTACTGCCTGGAGGCCACATGCAGTTTAGTTGCCAAACTGGTGACTCCGCAGACAACGCCTGCAATGACCTGCTGTTTGATAATCGCTACAGAAATGCATGAACTGGCCGTTAAGTTTAAGCAGGCTCAATTTATCGGAACAAATTTTGAGGAATAATAAAATCGGGTTCTGGTGCAAGTGGAAACTGTTTTTATCAAAATGTATAGTATGCTTTTTAATGCATCGCCACCACTACCCACCTATAAAGCAATTTATGAGTTGATTCCATCTCGGCAGAACAAAAATCCTAAAGTACAATTGTATTCTTTGATAGCGCACCAATAAGCAAACAAGAGACAATGGGGCTGTCGTTTGTCAGGAACTGCGGAGTGCTCTGCCGGTAGACATGTTGACGTGAATACTGATTCATTAAGAATGTCTTTGCGTTTGCAAAATTGGCAAATTGTTGTCTTCACGCTGATGATGTGTCTGTGGGACGGTGTTCGTGTGTCTTCTGATTCGTTTAAGAAGTAGCCAATCCTCGTTGGAGGTGCACATTAAAGTTTCTGTCTGATTGTTTGATAAGCATACAATTCCGAGTAAGTAACTTATTGGCCCATATTGCAATATTTTTTTTTAAAATATTACACAGCCCTTATATTTAGGTATGCCACAGGATTTGCTCATTTACGTTCATCTGTAATGTACAAAATGTCTCTTCTGAGTCCAGTCCAGATCAGAAAATTTGCCTCCTTTACCACCAGTGCTTCTCTACTTAAGTTACTTTGAAAGAAATATGGTAGGGGAATTTAAAAAAAATAATAATAATAACTTAATAAAGACTATTACACATCGATGCTTGGGATACAGGATTGGCCCAATATTAGGAATTAGGATGTTATAGCAATAAATATAAAAAAAACTTAGAAAAAATCTTAGGATGAAGCTGAAAATTCAATGAAGCTGTAGTTTGCTGTTGAGCGCTACTTTTTATTTAAAAAAAAAAATGCTGGTCTTACACCTAACAATTCTACCAGTCTCAGACCAAAATCTGAAAGTCTTAAGGAACTTAGAGTTTTATGTAAAAAGTGAAATAAGAAAACATGCTTTTTTCTGATTTTATTCTTCTTGAAGTTGAACAAATATTGCACAACAGAGAAAGTATGTTACAACCGGGACAAAGGGACTGTCTCGCCACTCACTTCAGTTTATTGAGGCTACAGGGTGTGTATAAATATTTGACATTTGGTTACCTGTTATTGCTGGCTGGATGACAGCTGCTGCTGTTCAAATAGGTGAAGCTACTGGTCCTGTATTTTTAGGTTGGTTTCACCTCCATTCATGTACGTCCATTGATCATGACGTCATGTAGGGAACCGATTAAGCGCCCTTTTTTTTTTTGCCACTAGATTTGTGATAACGGAGGATTAGGAACCTAATTGTGTGAATGTCATGCTTTGAATGTGAATAATATGATGAAAAACAAATTTCAATACATTTCCCATATGCTAGGAATTTTATTTTAATTCATAAGTCGGTGATGCTTGTGGAAGGTAAAGTATAGAATTGTAAATAGCATTATATTTCTCCTCTGCATTTTCTGCGTCATTAGCGATTGCTATCCTAAATTTGTGCCCCCCCCTCCCCTATTTCTTGTCAGGAATCTTTAAAGAGGACCATGGAGTAGCAAGATAGGAGCTGCAAAGGGCTTTCCTGCACTAACTCATCCCTTCTGTGGGCCCCCACCCAGCCATGGCGGACCCAGGGATGTTGAGTTTATTTGGGGATGATGCAGGGCTGTTCTCAGATGGATTGGATGGTTTAGGAGACTGTTTTCCTCAGCAGCCAACGCCGGGCCAATCCAACACTCTACCCCGGCAGACTAATCCCCCCCTCAACCACGAACACCAGGGAAACAGGGCGTACAACCAGGGGATGGTCCTTGGTACTGGAGCAGCACAGCCTAAATTGGGCCAAATGTACGACCACAGCACCTACGCAGGCTATGAACAGGCCGGTGCTCCCGGAGGAAGAATGATGTCACAGAATGGTCCTAGCCCGGGGCCACCAAATGTCAATGCAACTATGAATGGCATGGCTTCCCACTATCATAATACTGCTAACTCAAGCAACGCCCATCACGGTTACCCAGGTGAGACTGGGGGTGGAGCGGGTGGAGCTGGCGTTTGGGGGCAACCGCATCAAAGTAGATCACCATACCAGCAGGCAGCATCGCAAGCGGGGAGTGGCCCCAACCAGATAGGAGCCTTCCAATTGTCTCAAAGCAACTATGGTGGGATGCAAGGCCAACAACCCACACCCAACGCAGCACGCATAACTCAACATTACCCACAACAGAGCTTGGCTCACCAAGCTACTCAAGAACCGTCTCACTACATGGGGCATGTTGGAATGGTGGGGGGTCAAATGAGACACCCGCAGCCGCAAAGCCAAGGTTACCCCAATGTGAGCCACCCACCTAGATTCCCACATTCTCCCTCACGACAGCCTCCGCATCCTCATCAACATCAGCAAGGTATGGGCGGTTTTGGGGCTGGACAATACCCTGGTTATCAAGCCCAGTATGGTGCCATGGGTTCTGGGATTGGCCAGGGTGCAAACGCTACTGTCAGTAGCAACGCAAGCCCCGCTATGGGACCTGGGCAGCTTGGCCAAAGGTTTAACCAGGGATCAGGCCCAGCCTCTGGGCAGCCGGGGCAGCGATACCCTTCCGGGCCGTCCCACCAGACACATTCAGTCCCACTGCCACCACAGCCGACAGGGCAACAGGGCCAGCCTATGCACCCCCTTATCCACTCCCAGGCCCCAAATCAACCCCAGTCCCACCTTCCACCCCCAGCTCAGGGATCCTACCCTTCTCCCTCATCAATGTCCCCCATGCGGGTTTTGGGAACACCAACCCCCCCTCCTCCACAGGTCAGGCCCCCTAGTGCAGGACTAGCAGTTCCCACAGAGGTTACAGGGTACACGGCCCTGCAGTCCCCACCAAATTCTATCGCACATCCTCAGAGACCTCTCCAAACGTCATTGTCTGCTCCACACCAACACCAGCAGACCCACAATATAACCCCCAATGCAGGGCAGATGTATTCTGGCATGGGACAACAGCGTCCCCAAATTGGCCCAAATCGGCCTCTGCTCCAGCCACAACAAGGTAAACAAAGTGGTACTTTACATTCCGTATGACTGATGATAAAACTTGGAAATAATTATTATTATGCTGATTAGATGTAACTGATTGTCCTGCCTCTCTGTTCAGGGCCTCTTGAAGCACCAGTTAGCCAAGGAGATCCACATCTCCTCCATTCCCAGCAACAAGCCTCTAGAAGCGGCCAGCCCATGCAGCCTTCTCCTCTCGGTTTCCAGGGTCCATCTGTCAGTCTGCCTATGAACCACGGTTTATTGCCACCCAACCAAAATGTTCAGACGCAGCACACTCACCTGTCCCCCCACCCTTTACAGAGCACGCCCCCTCCCCCCAACCAGGCCACCCACCATTGGGCACCGCCACCTTCTGCCTCCCACCCACTTTCCTCACCCCCCACCACCCCACAGAAAGTGCCTAATTTACAGGTGAGTCTCCACCAAAAAATGCTTTGTAGTTGCACTGCTATGTGCCTGTACGAGCAACACAGGATTTTTTTTTTTTTTTTTGGGGCCTCATGCAAGTATGCACTATATGTGAATGTTTGTTTTTTGTGAGGGTGGAGTCATTTCTGTGTTTGGAGTACAAGGAAAGTTTGCCGTGTTTGTGTGCACATGACATACGAGAACACAGCGGTACATTGGGCACTGTTCAGTGAGGCTCTGTGGGTATTTTTTATTTTTATGTTTTTCATGCTGGTGTCACTTTGTGTTTCTGGTCTTTTGTGTCTGCTCTTGGCCATGTGTGGTTGTGCCTCTATGTGTGTGGGGAAATGGATTTTTGCAACACGCACACACAAGCTACCACACACGTATAGAGGCGCCACCACCATAATCTCTCCTCCCCCTTGCTCCCACTTCACCCCCGCCTCTTTAGAGGAAACCTCCCTTCCTGTCTCTGCCTCCTCCCTGTCTCCTCTCTTTCCGCTCCCTCTGCAGGTCTCTTTCCCAGTCTTATTTATTTCTTTTCATTATTGTTATGTAGCCAGATGTTCAGGGAGATAGTTTAAGACCGAAAGGGTGACGGGGGGGGAGAAAAAAAGAAGCCCATGAGGGCCCCTTAAGAGGAAGTACGTGGGGAAAACAAGCAAGATGGCATCCAAGATAGTGACATTGGTGTTTTTCAGGATGATTTTTGCATCATTGCTACTGCTGGTGGTGCCGTCTGCTCTATTAGCTTGTTTAGTAGCTCAAAGCCTCCTTTCTCCACCGACTCGTTCACAAACAATGGCAGCCCTGTGGGCTCACGTGCTTAGATCCAATCGCCTTTTCTTCTGCATTCTCTGCTTACCGCTCCTCCAGACCATCACCCACCCTACCTCTAGCTTTTGCGACCTGTGTTTTGTGGTTGACATTTAAGTCGTCACAGTCAATTTATCTAGCGCTCCTGACCTAGATGCTAGTTTGGCTGGTGAACGCCGCTTGTCGCCTCTGCTCGTCGCATGCACCATCCCAAGTCTGCAGGCCGCACAGTCTCCCATCCACACAGTCACTCAGATGCCCACACAAACCACATTGTGGTCTGGAATGAGATGTGCCAGGGGATAGAGGATGTATGGAGCTTGGTGGCGGAAACCTTTTCCTGTGTGTGCATGTTTGCTGAACTATAGTTCAACGTAACTTACTGATGGATGATTGTTGTGATGCACTTGTTTGGAAAAACACACAACCACTACAGCATGTTTGCACACACAGACTGGGCAGTCAGTTGTGATTACGGTGTGTCTCCTCGACTAAGCTCCATCTGTTCGCTAAGCATAGTTATTACAAATACGTATGCACATACACACACACACACACACGCACGTGGGCTTTCGTCAGCTGCTCAAGGTCACAGCTCTGGCACAGCACTGTTCTTTGACCTTTATTCTACATCACACGCACGTGCACGCGCTGTTGCGTGCCGCACTCTAGTTGACATATAACATGCCTATCTCACCCCTCCCCCGCTTATGAATGCCGTCAGCAAGCTGCCAAACCATCTAACTCGCCCTATCGCTGCAGCTTCTAGGAAATGGCTCTCTAATGCCCTTATTTTTTTATTTTTTGGGTGAGTTCAAATGCAAAAATTGGGGATGGATTTGGGCGAGGATTTCACTTTAGGGTACTTAGCAACCCCTCGTCAGCCTCCTCGGTCAAAGCAATAGTGGGATAGTTTGTCACCATGGCGGAGTGGATCCACATCTGGTCAAGTCAATGAAAAGGGAAACCCGAGTTACATCTTCTGATTATGCCTGGCCAAGATACTCTTCATCAAGCCCCACTTCTAGGCTTAGCTAGCTATTGTCATAACCTATTTCGGAGGTGTTTTTCCTTAAACCCGCAGCATGGTAGCGCTGTTTAACCCAAATGTCTCCATTTCTGTTTTTCCTCTCACCCCCCATTTTTTTCTAGCTATATTTCCGTGTGTCAGCAAGTGTTTGCGTGCAGTGTTTAGTGCGACGTGTGACCTTGCAGCGCTTGGGTGTGACGTGCATTAGCTTTCGCCTGATGCAAGTGGACTTGGGAGTGATTGCACCTCCCCCCCCCCATCTCCACGTGAAGCACATCCAAGCTGGGCTATAGTTTGTTTTACTTGTTAAATTTACTGATGCACACACACACACATTCCGGAACATTTAGACACACCAGTCACAATTTTCTTCCCCCCATATACATTTAAACACTCTGAGGCATAATCTCTTCTGCTCGAATGACACGGATACTCGCAAAAAAACACACACTGTGACTTTTTGAAGTATGGAGATAATTTATTCGTGTCATGATGCCTGATTTCCCATCTGCTACTGGGACCCTGAGCAGCTGGAGCAAGAAAGAAAGGAGGAGGGAGCAATGGAAGAGAGGCAGGGGGGAGAGGCAGCTGGAGTGGCTCTCAACAGCTGGTAACCAGTTTCCTTTCACAGAAAGCATATATTGGAGCAATAAGGAAGAGAAGGAAAGAGGATTGAAATTGCAGGAGTGCAAAAAAGGAAAAATGAGGTGTCAGCCAGTTTGTTTACTAAGGTTAGAATGTTGATGCTGAAGAGGGGGGAGGAAATTACAGGAGTAAGTAGCAGTCCATGTGTGCCTGGATAGCAAGGCTTGAAATGATTTTTTCGTTCTGCGAGAAGACATTTTGCTATTCAATGAATTATTTTGACAGCAAATTTTGAGGATTTTTTTTTTGCAGGCTAAACCAAAATATAAGTATGATGTAATTACGGTCGGGGGCATAAGCGTCACCTCTTATCTTGGTAATATATATATTGGTCCACGGACAAACAAAACATTCAAGTAAACAATACAAAAAATAAAAACAAGAAGGCACATACAATGAATAAATAAGAGCAATAAATAAATAAGAGCAACATGGTTGAAATTGAGCAATATAGTATATATATATGATAATATAGTATAACCGTAATACGCCATGGTTCATCCTCGACTGTAGTGGCTGTAACTGACTGCAGGATCTCATCTGCATATTTGTCTGCATTGAGATTGCGTCCAATGATGACAAGCCTAGTTTTTCCAGTTTCCCACTCCGCCCCCATCAAAAGATGTCATTTTATCAACGCAGCAATCGACAAAGTATTCTCTGTCTTCTCTGCATTTTGATCCTATGTCTCGTGACATAACATGCATTGAATCTAGTCACCTCTTGAAGCTTTTTGTTTTGTTGTAAAGAATGAAATCGCTTGAGAATAACTTGCATTTTTCTTCTTGCCCCTTCAGCATTCCCAGTTGGACCCATCTGCTGATGCTTCAGTAATGGTTCCTGATAGACTGGCTGTCAGCACTGGTGACACTAGACAGCCTGTCAGCTCAGAGCAGCCCAGTGACCAGGAAACTAAGCCAAAAAAGAAGAAGAAAAAGAAAACAAAAGTAGACGATGGAGAAGAAGAAGGAAAAAAGTCCATGACAAAATTAAAGGAAGTCATCAAGTCAGAGTTTCCTTTAATAGGGTGTGAGCAGGGTACTGGCGCAGAAATTGGAGATGGAGGTTCCCAACCTGTTGAGAAGAAAAAGAGGAAAAAGAAACCAAAGGATAAGGCAGAGGGCACTGAGGCCAAAGAGCCTAAGACCCCCAAAATGCCTAAAACACCCAAGACCCCCAAGACTCCCAAAGAACCCAAGGAGAAGAAAGTTAAGAACTCCACACCCAAGGCCAAGATCTCCAAAAAGTCCAGGTAGGAATTATATGATAACCACTATAAAAAGGAATATTGCACATTAATGTCCCTAAAAATTTCCACTGTATGACGAAAGATTGTCTGATTACCGTATTTTCCGGACTATAAGGTACACCGGACTATAAGGCGCACCTTCGATGAATGACCCATTTTAAAACTTTGTCCTTATATAAGGCGTACCATTAATGCATCATGTCAGATTTTTAATCCAAATCAAATCATTCTCCATTTTATCTTATCATGTATCTCAGTTGCTGACTTTTTGTTCCAAAAACACGGGGCAAAAGTGGAGATGCGACTATTTGCCTGATAAAGTCAAAGTTGGTTTCATTGTGAAGGTGGAAACTTGATCAGACAGTGGAATGTGTCAGGACAGCCCCCATTTTTCTCTCGCTCCTTTCTCGGCCTTCCGTCTCATTCCCTTTCCTTCTTTTTCTCTGTTTCTTCTGGCCCTTTTATCCTGAGGAAGAGG
The DNA here is from genome assembly GCF_024217435.2 of Syngnathus scovelli. Lineage (NCBI taxonomy): Eukaryota > Metazoa > Chordata > Actinopteri > Syngnathiformes > Syngnathidae > Syngnathus > Syngnathus scovelli. The sequence goes on from NC_090863.1 coordinate 9,768,958, forward strand.
GAGGGCCAAAGCTGCAGGCAAGGGTCAACACTGGGGGAGGTGGGCTTATGCGTATGCATGCTTCCATCGGCCACTGGCAAAGAAAGGGGGAGGGGCGACGGGGGGGGGGGGGGGGTAAATTGTTAGCGAGGCGATGAGGGGGCAGGCATTTTTGTATGTGGATTGGGGGAGGGATTTTTTTTTTTTTCTTTGTGGCAGAAAATGGCGTCTAATGATAATGAAGGCCATGCTGCTGACCACTCCACGGCCACAGATCAGTGTCTGCTTGAGTGAGTGAGTGAGTGAGTGAGTGAGTGAGTGAGTGAGTGAGTGAGTGAGTGAGTGAGTGAGTGAGTGAGTGAGTGAGTGAGTGAGTGAGTGAGTGAGTGAGTGAGTAAACAAACTAGCTGTTATCTGTTTTCTGGCTTCCCTCCATCTTGAGTGGCGTCCTGCAGCTCCCAGGTTAATTTAGCATAATAATAGCTGCCGACCATTCACTGCTACTCTAAAATGGTGGACCAACCTCACCCAAGCATCATCCCTTTATTTGCCTTTTGTTCTGGAGATATCATTTTTTTTTGTGGCATAATAAAATGACGCATAAAATGGCGTCCAATTTACATTAGAAATACTGTATCTGACGGCACACCACCAAACAAATATGTCATAAAAATCCGATAATGGTTGTATGATTATCGTTTTACGTTACTCATTAATCAGTGTGAAAAGTGGGCCTTTCTAATTGATCACGACTTGTTCTGCCCTATGAATGGCAACAGGTGGATACACAGATTTATTATCATGGAGACGTGGTTTGGAATCACCGGTCAAATAGTGTTTGTGGAGAGATGTTTTCTAATAGAGAAGCAAACCACAATAACTTAACTTTTATTACTAATCTCATCCTGAGTAATTCAATGATGGTGGGCCTATGCCCTCTTGTTGCCAACTGAAAGAATCAGGTGTTTTACTTTGCCAAGTCAGCTCAATTCGCTCCTTTGACCTTCTCTCTACGTCCTGTTCGCTCGCACCGCCTCTCTGTCTACTTGTCTCAGGAAGTGCAACTATAAATATCCCAGCTCTTAGCTGCCACTCCCTTCCCTGTGTGTGTATGTGTGTGTGCACGTGTGCGCTGTGGGGATTTTGTTTGCAGTACACACACCCAGACACACTTTCTAGTACCGTGCCGGGCGATATGGCGGAAAAATGTATCGCAATATATTTCATATCAGTCAGTATGATAATTCTTTGCTTGCCAATGAGAAGTAGAAATGGGGAGTTGCGAGGTAAATGTTTCCGACTCTTGACGTGTTGGTGAGCGAGTCAAAATTGCACTAACATGGCTACACGCAAAAAAAAAAAAGTTTGTATGCAATAATCCTGCAATCTTCTATCTGGCAAGTGACGCACATGATTGGTTACAGTAGAAACATTGCTTGTAGGCCAATGACGCATTGTTTACTTCTGCAGGTGATGGCATGCTCGCCGCCGTGAACAACTTCTGTCGGGATCTTAGTATGGATGAAAACGCAAAAACGCAGAACGCATCCTTGGCCAAAATGGTCATCACTTTCTTCAATCTTTCATGGTCCATATACAATAGCATAAAAAAATTGAAGGATACCTGGTGGGATACATTGTGATGATCTCCAACCTTGCATTTACTTTTTAAGTGAGAATCCAAGAGCAAAAGACATTTCAGCAGAAGATGAAGTGTGGTTGGGTGATAACCCAGGAAGTTGAGGAAGCAAGACCACGACGAAGGAGGGAGAGAAGCAGCCAAGTAGAGAAGAGCGTGCGTGTGGTGTGTGGCCAGATGGCTCCAGCGTGTGGCAACCAGCCAGAGGAACAGGTGCAGGTCACATGACCAGCCGTTACCACGGAGATGGTTATTGCTCTTGGCATGAGGATGAAAGGAGAAGGGCCCCAGGGACAGCAAGGGAGTGAGCAAGCAGGAGGGACTAGCAGAGAGCCACAGAGCAGGAGAGGGAGAGATGCACATCCATGCTGTGATGCAGAAGGGCAGGCTTGGAGATCCTGTATGTCATTTGAATTGGGTCTCAAACGATGAAGCTCCGTGCACACGGTTCCCTCGGCGCCCACTTTTTCATTCTGAGTCTTTGTCCGTGTACTTTAGGTCTTGGCAAAAATTACACGATTACTTAGTTGTTTTTTTCCGGAGACTCCATGTCATTCAACATCATTTAAAAAAACCGAAGGAAAATCAGGAGGACACATTGTCGTGATTGCCAATCGAACTTATTTTTGCAGCACGATTTAGTTGAATTATGACACCTTCAAAAGCTGAACTTTGGGTTTTGACCAATTAAGTAATTTGCTTGTCGGCGGAAATGTAAGTTTGCGTTGCGGTTATAAATCATGTTGAGGAAAAGTTCAAATGTGCACCTAAGCCAATTAGCTTTTGCCGTTTGTATTCTTTTGTCGAGAACTATCCCTCTTCTGCTAGAACTGATTTTGAATGTATGCAGTGCTGCGTGTACACATGCTGAAGTGCATGGTACATGGGTGTCCTCTGGACTTCCTGTTTAGTGCGTCCACACACACACACGCGCGCACGCACACACACACACGCAAGCTCGTCTTTCTTTCCATGCCAGAGATTAGAGGAAGCATGGGAGCCTCTCAACCTCACCCCTCCCTTTTGCTCTCTCTCTGGGCCCTCGTGTGCTTCCTCTCTGCTTACATCTCTCCATCTTACCCCCCCCTCCACCCCCTTGCAGTCTTTCATCATATTAACCCCCTGTGTTCCGGAGCCTGAGGCACACTAATGATTTCTAAATGGGTAAATCAAACATGGCGACTGCCCTGGGACAGGAATATGCACACACATACACACACGCATTGACACACATACGTGCCTTGTTAGTTTAGGAGCATGGCAAAAGAGCAACGTTGTCTTGTGTTTATAATTTTTTCCAAGAGATAGTCATTTTTTTTTTCCTCTTCGACCCCCCCCACTGTCACCCCTCCCCCCAATAGCAGTAAGAAGGCGGAGTCCGAAGATGGCGCCATTGCTGCCAAGAAGGATTCCAAGAGGAAGCGACAGTCATCAATCAGTGAAGATGTGGAGGTGAAGTCTCCGCCTCCCTCGCCCACAGAAGAGGAGGATGAGGATGGTATTCAGGTACAGAACTCCTTGAAAGCGTTCTTTAGAGTAGCGTTCATGCTGCACCAATCAAACGTACAAATGTTCTTGAGAACCCTTAGTGTGAAATTCACACGTTCCTCCATTTTATCCCTTGAATGACCTTGCAAATATTATTTCTGATCTAAGACACGATATTCCAATCACAACAGTTGACTCAAACTCATAAAAGCTTGAAGTGCTATGGTGCTTAAGAAACACTTCACACATCTCCTCTGACCTCCAGAAGCGGCGCTCCAGCCGACAAGTGAAGAGGAAGCGGTATACAGAGGACCTGGAGTTCCGAATCTCTGATGACGATGACACTGGAGATGATTCACCAGCACCAAAGTCCCCATCGACACAGCTGCAGGTATAGTCTGAGGGTAGCTCGGTCTCGCTTACAAGGTTCCAAGTTTTTGTGCATCTACAGTAATGTGATATTCAAGTATCTCTGGTAACACTCGACACCAGTGATGTTCATAACTCAACACGTACAAGGCTTTATAAGGACGCAATTATTTTGGGGTTCCAGGATGTAGCTGATGCTGATGGACCAGTTGTGGAGAAGATCATGGGTGTGCGTACCACCAAGAAACAGGTGAGCTCGGACATGCACACATATCCACCAAGTTTAACCCCTTCCAAAGTCTTTGCTTAAAAGTCACTCCAGAAGTTTAGTTGTTTTTTTTTTTGATAGATTGAACTTCTAAGTTAAGCCCAGGTATTATTCGACGCGGCTTGTTCTAAAGAAAGCCTGTCGCTTGGCGAACACATGTACTATGCTAAAACAGTAGCGAGCAGCCAACTTCGCTTTTGCCGGCTGTCTTGCCAATTGCCTCTCTCTCTCTCTCTCTCGCTCGCTCGCTCTCGCGCACACACAAGCATTCACGCGCGTGCACAACTCCATTCAGTTTTGACCCCAGGCTTGGCACACAGCCAAAACCACAACACGAGCAACGCCAGACACCAAGCTAGCGTTTCCTCAGGCTGCATGTGTGAGCGTGATTGATGATTCATGGCGTTACAGTAGTAGTGGTGCGGCATGCATGGTGGAGTGCGTGCGTATTTGTGGACTTGTTTGTGTTGAATAAGTTATGGATAATGGAAGAGCAGTTTCGTCCAGTGATTTATATCTCCTTTCGATCGCACTGAATTTGAAATGTATTTTAACTCTATTTAAACCACCTCGCTGTTATTACTTTTATGCATTTATGAAATCAGAGTTGTCTGAACTTGTGCCAGTTCAAATTCATTTCATAGGAAGGGACAAGCAAATGAAGGGGGAAATTTAAGGCAGTCTGTGATTACGTTTTCTTCTTTTTGTCAATTTTACAGTTTTCTAAAATTCTCTCCGCATGGCCATATTCTCTAGTAATACGCTTGACTGATTGTTCTGGGGTTTTTTTTCTCATTTGCCTTTTAGCTGGAGTCACGGGAAGAAGTGGAAGTGGAGGAGTTCTATGTCAAGTTCAAGGGCTTGTAAGTGACACACTTAACATTTTTCCTCGACCGTGTCGAGACCTACTTTTCCACGTTCTCTCATTCCGTCCGTCTCAGTTGTTCCACATGTATTTTGAATCATGCTTATCCCAAGTCACCTTATAATTAAGAATGCCATTAAAATGAAGACACTTGGATTTAGAATAAAATGAATTTTAACTGTTATTTCTCTCTCTTTTTTTTTTTTTCTTTCTCCCAGTTCTTACCTCCATTGCCGTTGGGCAGAGTTAGAAGAACTAGAGAAAGACAAGAGAATACAGCAGAAGGTCAAAAGGTTCAAGGCCAAGCAATTACTTAACACCTTTATCACCGAGGTCAGACTTGAATCCTATCCGACAATCAGCCCTTCACTAACATTCCAGGCTGGCTTTACATTGCAGTTCGAAGTGACCCATTTCAATTAAATACCGATATCGTACCGTTTGCACGTATCTTCTATGGAACCCATGAAACAATACAAATAGCACTCAAGTGATTACACAAAATAGCGGGCAGCAATAACATTAATGCAATCATAAATGGCAATTATTGAAACCTTGCATATGGTTGCGTTGGCAGATTTCCGATACAAATCAGGTTTGTTCACATTTGACAGAAATTATCAGATTCCATGTGCTGCTTTTATTTTTAGGTTGCCTCCATGGCGTGCATCTATATTGTCACTTGAACCATGCAGTGTACATCCAGCCGCTTTCAAGTACCGTGTAATGTAATTTACTGACAGCCACAATTTCCATATGTTATAAAAGATTATTGTCTAATTGAAATGTGTCCCCTTCCCAATCAAGTTCCACATAACTTGCAACGGTAAACTCATTCTTTGGTTTCCGTCCAGATGGATGACGAGCCTTTCAACCCCGACTATGTGGAGGTAGATCGCGTCCTGGACATTTCAGAGAGCACAGATGAAAACGGAGAGGTACTTTGATCTCAGCTTGATATTTGATATCAGTTTGAAGCTCTCACATACTCACCAAGCACACGCATCTCTCTCATTGTGTGCATATGAATCAGAGGGTGACCTTATATTTGGTGAAATGGTGCAGTCTACCCTATGAAGACTCCACCTGGGAACTCAAGGCGGATATCGACCAATCCAAGATAGAAGAATACGAACGTATTGCTGCACGCACACCTAACACTAACAAAGTGGTAAGTATCTCCCATTATATTGCTTAAGCAAATTAAATTACACTGGTTTTGAGTTTTTACATTTTTAATCTTTTTTTTTTTTAAGCCTTCTATTTGTATAGGTAACATGACAGTCTGAAACTTTAGGCTGTTTCCACACATGATACTGCAGAGTTGCTTTTTAGAAGTTTTTCTTTTTATCACTGGGATCTAATTTTAGATATTTACTTGGAAATGACAATGGAGTGTGACCATCATGGATAGATATTGATACAGCATTTTAGCAAGAACAATCAAATACGACTACTTCACACACATTGAAGTGAAAATGTGAAGTCTGCCGCAGGTTGAACCCACAACACTCGAGTCACCAAAGCTTCTCCTAAGATGATGCCGGTGTTTGTGTGTGGGTTGGCCTGCCGCCTGCCGCCTGCCGCCTGCGCCTTCCTTGCTACAGATTTACAGCCCCCTTAACTGCTCTCCACGGGGCAGCGTTCTTGCGGTCGCCCGTGCGCGCGCACACATACACGCCCCGCTCTTGTGGCCTGACCAAACCACTAACAGTGTGTTTAATGCTGAACAGAAGCAGCTGTCTAGTTGTGGCCTTTTTTTTTTTTATCACTTATTCCTCAACTTGTGTCCAGCCCCCTATAATTACTGCCTACTGCATCTTCTGAAGCACTCTTGTCGCAATGTTGCTCAAGGAAATTGCAAAACACTATCCAGAGATGCACAAAAAAATTCGGCAACCGAAAATATTCATCTGAAAATGGCCCAAAAATGTGCATGTGTGGTTTTGCAGTATAGAATGGAGAACTTGGGGATAGGTCAGGGGTCATCCTAGTTATGTTGTAGAAAATTGAGATTATTTGTTTGATCTAAAATGCGTTATAAATCAAATATATTTATATTATTATTCATGTCCTGTTTTTTAGGATCGGCCTTTGGCGGCTGAATGGACAAAATTAGAAGGGTCAAGAGATTACAGGAACGGCAACGCACTCAGGGAATACCAACTAGAAGGTCTCAACTGGCTTACCTTCAACTGGTACAACTCGTGAGTAAAACCATGTTGTTGTTTTTTCTTTTCGATTGTTAGCAGAATTTCATGCCGTATTTAGCCTCCTGGGGAAAGCTGCATTAATAAATGTGGATGGCAAAGTCCCTTCAGATCATAAGCGCACTTTAACCAAGTTCCTCCGCTCCTGTCCTTCACAGACGTAACTGTATACTGGCTGATGAGATGGGTCTGGGGAAAACTATCCAGTCCATTACATTCCTCTACGAAATTTACCTGAAGGGCATTCAGGGGCCATTCCTGGTTATTGCCCCACTCTCCACAATTCCTAACTGGGAGAGAGAGTTCAGGACTTGGACTGAGCTTAATGCTGTGGTCTACCATGGCAGCCAGGCTAGCCGAAGAACTATCCAGGCCTATGAGATGTACTACAGAGATACACAGGTAACTAAAATTTGTTGAAAAGTTTCTGTAAAGTTTATTTGATTAGTTGTGTTAATCTATCGCTTTTGCCTATTCTCCATGCTTTCCAGGGTAAAGTAATAAAGGGAGCGTATCGGTTTGACGCCGTTATAACCACCTTTGAGATGATTCTGGCCGACTGTCCAGAGCTTCGCGGCATCCCGTGGCGCTGTGTGGTCATAGACGAAGCCCATCGGCTGAAAAACCGAAACTGCAAACTACTTGAAGGACTCAAGTTGATGGACATGGTGAGCATGAGTGTTGCTGATGTTTTATGGAATTTGATTTTTTTTATTTTTATTTTTTTCCCCTTTCACTGAATTTCTTGTTACTTGCTACCTTCTCATCCAGGAACACAAAGTTCTGTTGACAGGGACTCCGCTTCAAAACACAGTGGAGGAGCTCTTTAGCTTGCTTAACTTTCTGGAGCCAGAACGTTTCCCATCTGAACTGACATTCATGACTGAATTTGGAGACCTTAAGACTGAAGAACAGGTAAGAATGTGATTTGTCATTTATATGATTTTCTTAAAAATCTTAATTTTGACTTTGGGATTACAATAAACACTTAAACATTATGTCTGTACCAAAGGTTCAGAATCTACAAGGAATTCTCAAGCCCATGATGTTGAGAAGACTAAAGGAGGATGTCGAAAAGAATCTGGCACCTAAGGAGGAGACCATCATTGAGGTAAGGCTTCATCATTTGAATCTGTAATAATATAAACGCATTGTTGTTTAAATCATCTTCTGGAGAAGTGAAAATGTTCATCTCTTTCCGGTAGGTGGAACTCACCAACATCCAGAAGAAATACTATCGAGCAATTCTAGAGAAGAACTTCTCGTTCTTGTCAAAAGGAGGTGCGGGAGGAGGAGGTGGTGGTGGCAGTGGTAGCGGAGGAGGAGGTGGTGGTGTCCCTAATCTCCTCAACACCATGATGGAGCTGAGGAAATGTTGTAACCATCCTTATCTCATTAATGGTATACATTCAAAGTCCGAGATAAATATTACACAGCAAAGCAGCTGTTCCGGTTGATCATTTTTTTTATTTTTTATCTAATGCAGGAGCAGAAGAGAAGATCATTGAGGAGTTTAGGGACTCCCACAGTGGAATGGACATGCCAGATATGCCCCTCCAAGCGATGGTCCATGCTGCTGGCAAACTGGTGCTCATTGACAAACTATTGCCCAAACTGAAGGCCGGTGGTCACAGAGTCCTGGTTTTCAGTCAGATGGTTCGCTGCCTGGACATTTTGGAAGATTATCTCATCCAAAAACGGTGAGATGGGTTGTTGTTGTTTCGGAGTTCAAAAGGGCTCATTTGTCACATGCAGTATTACTAAAACCTGAGGGGGGGGCAATTTTTGTGTCCAGTTATCCCTATGAGCGTATTGATGGCAGAGTTCGTGGTAATCTGCGGCAGGCAGCCATAGACCGCTTCTCCAGACCAGATTCTGACCGTTTTGTCTTCCTGCTGTGTACAAGAGCTGGTGGACTTGGCATTAACCTGACTGCAGCAGATACTTGCATTATTTTTGATTCTGACTGGAACCCTCAAAATGACTTGCAGGTATGAACTAGGTGGTGTGATATATTGTGATGAGCTTCTAAAAATGTTCCTTTTTCAGGCCCAGGCGAGATGTCATCGTATCGGCCAGTCCAAAGCTGTGAAAATCTACCGGCTAATCACCAGAAACAGTTACGAGCGAGAGATGTTTGATAAGGCCAGTCTTAAACTGGGTCTTGACAAGGCAGTCCTCCAGAGCATGAGTGGGCGCGAGAATGCCAACAGTGGGGTAAGCGGCACAACTGGCAACATGCTGAACACACATTGATATTTTTTATTGGGTCTTTTTGTCCATCCATCTCGTTAAAGTTTTTGTTACAATATCAATTTTTATTTTCCATAAACATTGAAATACAATAGCCAATGATCTCCTCCTTTTTGGCATCTTCAGATGAAGTTTCTCAGACTCAACCATTCTTTGATAAACACCATAGCAGCACAAATAATTTATTGTGTAGTAAAACATTTTATTTCTTGTCCAGGTTCAGCAATTGTCCAAGAAGGAGATTGAAGACCTACTGAGAAAGGGAGCATATGGAGCACTCATGGATGAGGAGGATGAAGGCTCCAAATTCTGTGAGGAAGACATTGACCAGATCCTTCAGAGGCGGACCCATACCATCACCATCGAGTCTGAGGGCAAAGGTTCTACTTTTGCCAAGGTAAGGACTTTACTTACCCAAACATTAACCTTCGTATACTACGGTAAATGTCTGCTACATGATTGTCACCAATTAACTTTTGTTCCATCTCAATAGGCCAGTTTTGTTGCTCCCGGTAATAGAACAGACATTTCTCTGGAGGATCCCGACTTTTGGCAGAAATGGGCCAAGAAGGCAGAACTGGACCTGGATGCTATCAATGGACGGGTATAACCCATTTCGTTTTTTTCCCCACACATACTGGTGATGTCACCAATCACTATGTCAGTCTAGAAAATGCGACAGAAAAATCTGAAAAAGAATGATATATTATTTTTTTAGAAGCCTCTCATGCTCTTCTTTAATTACCTGTTTCCCATGTTCCTGTTGTCAACGTGCCAATGTTTGTCCTTGTGTGTTTGAGATCGAGAATGTAAGCCGCTTAGGTCTACTTAACAAAAAGCAGATGCCCAGAGGGTTCACAGATATCACTCAGGGATTTGCTGACAAAACCAAGCTCAGTCATCATAATCATTAATAAGCACCCTCAAACGCAGAAACTCTCTGCTTAATATTCTTATTATCATTCCCGCCTCACCATTAATTTGTTCCATTCATTGTGTATTTGTAATTGTGCCTCCTGGTTTATTTTATGTCCTCCCTGTTGCCTGTCTTTGAGAAGCCTCCATTAGAACATTTAATCCAGCTCGTAGAGAGTGAATATGCTCCACTTGGGCTGCTCCCCCGGGATTTCTTATTGTGAGATGTTAAAATGGAAATGTCCATAGCCCTCAGTGATAATGGTTGCGCTAACTACTGCCCAGCTTGCGCATATTTATCGTAAGCAGGAGGCATTTAAATTAATTAAACTAAATGTAATTCATTAGACGGCATAATTATTGGCAGTTTATATGAGCTGCAATTTTCCCACCATCAGGAATGGAGCACATGAAAAAATACCCAATTATTCTAATTTGGTACAGAACAGGTCGTGTTTAACGAGGTGCATTCTCAATGAGACGGATTAATTTACATGAATGGAACCCTCAGTAAACTCGGTATCGGGTGGACTTTGGGCCTTCTGGACTTTAAGATTGTTTCCTATTTCATATTGACCGTAAATTGTCATAGAACCGAATCAATGGAAACTGGACATTCCAGTACATTCCAAATGTGGCAACACCCTTTGACAAATGAAAAGCGGTCATGCGCAATGACCATGCACAAATCCTGTTGCCACTACCTTTTTAAAACTGAATGGAATATTATTAACATTTTCTGTTTTGTTTTTATTTCCAGAACACGCTGGTGATCGACACACCAAGAGTAAGAAAGCAGACGCGTCACTATAGCAGTGTGAAAGAGGACGAGATGATGGAGTTTTCAGAGCTGGAGAGTGAAGAGGACGAACCCAGCAGACCCTTGTCCAAACCACGACGACCCCAAGACAAAGTCCAGGGCTACCCTCGATCTGAGTGCTTCAGAGTAGAGAAGAACCTGCTAGTCTATGGGTTTGTGAAACGCTTAAATCTGCATATATCAAAGGTTGCTGCATTATGAAGTGAAACAAAACTCACTATTTAGATCTAAATTGTTTCTAGAAGCTCATCAGGTAGACGAGTATACTGAAATGCATTTTATAATAGCCTCTATGTTTGTTATCTCAATGCTGTACAGTGCACACGAGCAAATTGACACACTTGCAGATAGATGGTTATTATACTGAGCATGTCCATTTTCATGGCTGACTTGGCGTGACTGTATGTGCAAAGAAGAACAGTGGGGCTAGTGAGATGCGGGCATTGTTATTGTTACAGTCTAGCCTTGTGGCCCGAGGCTGTAGGACACAAAAACACACTGTCTTTATTGGCTCTGTCCTTGCTTGGGAATGCTCGTCGTCTTTTCCTGTCATTCATGTCACTCCCACTCACTTGTCCACAATTTTAACCAGTCTTGAATCCGAGTAAGGTCAGATTACACGGTTCAGTGAGCACTGAAATTTACAGAATGGAGATTTTTTTGCTCGGGACAGTGTGAAGACTGCCCCGCCTCGCTGTAATTTTAGGTGCTGTTTGTCTGAATCACACACACACGGGAGCTAGGTGGGTCGCAAGTGAAAGTGGGGTCAACAATCCTGTTCCGCTCGCGTGCATGTGTCTGAGCTGTTCGACACCATGATGTGGACGTTCATGAAAGATTGAGGTCATGCCAGTTGTCTAGGTAGCTTAGTTTTCATATTACAAGCTTTCTAAATGATTTGTGTTGTTTTGCATAATATGCAAATGAGTCCGGGCTCTATAATTGTATTCGGCATACATTCGTTTTCCAGATTTTACAATACTTACATTTTCCACATCCTTGTTCAAAGTTAAATTAGTGGTCAATCTATCCACATACATAAATGATTAAAAGGTAATCGTTTTCTTTCCTGTTCTCAAGCTGGGGCAGATGGAGTGACATCCTGGCTCATGGCCGCTTCAAGCGCCCCCTGAAGGAGGCCGATGTGGAGACGATCTGCCGAGCGCTCCTAGCATACTGTCTATTGCATTACCGTGGCGACGAAAACATCAAAAGCTTCATATGGGATCTGATCACCCCAAGTGAAGATGGAACAACCAAAACATTGAGCAACCACTCTGGTAACTATGAAAATGAACATATTACTAGATGCATTCGGTCAGGTAGACAAAGACAATCCATTTTTTCTCTTTTATTCGATTATTATGTCTGAGGTGTGTTAGGCGTGTGTTTGCTCTGATAATGAGGTCCAAAACAAGACCGGCTCAACAATCTTAAAATATTAAAACGCATTCAATATGAATGGTCAACAACCTTTGTGTGGGGAAATCCAACAACTCCCAGAGGCATTTCACTCTGTGGACACTAACCTGGTCTGCAATAAAGTCTTTTCCCCCCCCTCGCTCCAAAAGTGTGCTTTTCTGCCGCATCTCTGAGCTCCGCCATGATTGTTTACATCTGCTTTTGTGAGTCGTGCACCATAAATACCGACGCTATATACCATAAACACCGCTTCCCCCTTTTCTTCAGGACTGTCAACACCAGTACCACGAGGCAGAAAGGGCAAAAAAGGGAAACCCACAGCACCAGCCCCTCAGACACCAAGAGCGGATTGGCTTGCCAGCTGCAATCCTGATCATCTACTGCAAGAGGATAGCTACAAGAGGCACTTGAAGCATCACTGTAACAAGTAAGTCGTACTGTGAACACGCTGCCACCAAAAGTTTGGTGGCGAGAGTTGGAGACTTAACTGCATGACAGTGTTTAAAATGTAGGTGTTGTGTTAAACTCTTTGGAGGCACTTGTAAAACGACTTGATACGAAGCTCCATTTAAAAAAATGTCCTTCTTGTGCCTTGGTTGTAAAAGAGGTGTGCTTTACATACTTTCTGTGGCTCACCAGAGTGGAACTTGTTTGTACGTGCTTATGCTCATCATGAATGTTTGTTTCTGAATGCACACGTGTGCGCATACGTAAGCCAGGTAAGGCAGGCCGACCTGTTGGAACTAGGTGAAAGGTGTTCATGCACATACAGGTACACACCCAGATATATGCATGTGTGTACACCCGCTCACACACCCGCGCACACACTTGGGGGTGATTATGTGGTGCCATCTGCTAGGCTGGAGCACAGTGTTGTGTGGCTAATCAGGCCTGGCACATTGATGGATGAGCATAGAGAGACTGCCAGCAAAAGCATGCACACACACACACACGCGCACCGCGACTTGTGATGCCATTGGTGCGCGTGTACTAACACACACTGCAGAATTAATACCAAGTTACATACTTGCTTGATGCCCTTCCCCCTCATTGCTGCAAATTTGTGTTCCCTCATGATGAGCAAGAGCCTTCGATGTCCTGTGCTCTCTGCTCTTAACAGCGTAGACATGAAGCCATCAAATATACAATGCGCATATTTCACAATAATACATCACGACAGGTGAACTGCTACAGCTACTATATAAACCTAATGTCGGCCCGATGAAAAATGGATGACGACGCGGAGCAAATAAATCCCATGATGCCAGAAAACAGAATTCCTTATTCCTTAAGTGGGAGAGGAACTGATCCACAGATATGGGGCTCGTGAGCACCAGGTAGCCCCCCCACCAAAGACCATATGAGTAGCCTGTGGGCCTGCTCTAAATATAGCTCACTGGTGGAGGGAAGATTGTGATTTTTGTTTCAAAAGCCAGCACTGGTAGAGGTGTATAGAAAGTCTTGCATATGGATATGTTTGATTTGAAATATTATTAACATATTCAATGTATTCACCTTAATCAATGTCATTAATTAGCCAATATTTTTTAGTCATAGCATGATTAAAGGAAGACAGCAAAGTATTCAGGACTGTCCACGAGCCTCTTTTAGGCAGTTGAATTGTAGTTAATACATGCTGTCCCACTGCTTAAAGGCCATTTAGACATTTTTTTTTTCCCCATGCCTTTGTTAGGGTGTTGCTGAGGGTGAGAATGCTCTATTATCTGAGACAAGAAGTCATTGGAGATCAGGCAGAACGCATTCTGGATGGAGCTGACTCCAGGTTGGTGTACTTTAAATTGTTTCATCATAATTTAAAAAAAAAAATTCTCTCTTGAGGCACCATTTCTTCTCTTTGTCCCTGTTGTCCAGCTATTTTTTTTATTCCCTTTTAACATTACTCCATATTCAACAAGTCATCCTAATTCAAATTCATTCATCCCAAAGAAATATCATGTTTTGAAGTGCTTTATGGAACAATGCACACAAAGCCAATCAAAAGGTAGCAGTGTAGGATATTTAATAGTGATATTAAATCAGTTGAAAATAAATTCCAATTTTGCGTTATATTACAATGGTAAGATATCTCATCACAAACGTGATATGATTTGCACCACTTCTCACGGATTATTATAAAACAGATGCCTATGGAGGCATCTTGACAGTGAGCCGCAAAAGAGTTATTTATGACCATGGCATGAATTATTACTCGAGTGTATTTTCGGCTCTTCAAGTGGCCTCTTTGGCAGCCTCTGTTCCTAACACAAGGTCTTCATAAAATTATTCGGGGAAGTTTTTTTTTTTTTTTGACCCATTTTATTTTCAATGGGTTAGGTTTGGTAATTTTTCTGCCCTCAACTTTTTGCTTTTACCTTCTCTTCCGTCCATACACTTTTTTGTCCTTTCTGCAGACCACTTTGGTCTCATCAACTCCCCATCTTCCTCTTAGAACCTTTTCACCCAGATGTGAATGTATTTATAATCTCCAGCATGTCTAGTTTGTGTTGATCCCCCCCCCCCCACCCCTAAATCCCCCTACTCACACGATGGTTACTTTGCCATAGCCACGCATGTGTTCAAGTGAGAGAGAGCAAGTGCAGGCATACGGGATGCCATCGTGCCAACATATGCCAGAGGGATTTAGCACGTCCGCCTTGGCACACTCTCGCGCGTGCGTTGCCAAAGACCGGGCATGCTGCTGTTTTCCGAGATAAGGGACAATTTCCCTGCGTTGTTCTCTTCTCTTGTCACCCTCTGTTTCTCGGCGTCCATTGTCCATATTGTGTATTGTGGTCTCTTTCCATAATCGAGGATTTTGTATTTTGGTGCCATAATGGAGAAGGTATCTGTGGAGCAGGTTGCATGGAAAATATTGTCTTACATGATGGACCTGTTTTTACGTTGCACATGGGTTTTTTCTGTTATTAATAAGTAATCCGATCCAATTTGTGTATTTGGCCGTTGCACACCTCTATTAAATGCTATCAATAGAGGCAACAGTGACTACATGTGTAGATGATTAACTAGTAAAGATGATGACATGGTCTTGCTTACCAGCAGCAGCCAGCTCCTCATTATCATGCAAATATGATTCGCCTTTCCCCTGCAGTGAGTTTAATGCTCTAAGTATGAATGATTTCTAGAAATTCTTTTGTGCTTCTGTAAGATCAATGAAATTGCTTCATAAGATGTCAATTTGAAATATTGCTTTACTAAACATGTATTTGGATGAAAATAGGAGTTTTATTTGGCTTGATGGTCAAGTGACGTGTTTTATCTGCTCTTCAGCGAGTTGGATTTCTGGATTCCTCAGCCGTTCCATGCAGAGGTCCCCACAGACTGGTGGGACAGTGAAGCAGACAAATCCCTGCTCATAGGTGTCTTCAAACATGGTAAGAAACAATCTTGTGGAAAAAACGAACATGGCTGCAGAAACAAATATTTTGTCGATACTTTTACTAGCATTTACGAATGCACGTGTAAAGCATTCCAGAGCCTTCAGACATATTCCAATAAAAACATAAACAATAAATCCACCTATCTCACCGCATCCAAAGCGCTTGGCCAGTCAGCAGTTGATTGGTGTTTCTATGGTGACAGCGGCATGCAACTGTCAGCCTCAGTGTGCTGTGGTGTGTGTGATTGATGGCTCATGTTCAACATTGATTCGGTTTGTTTTCCTCTCCGTTCTGTTCGAGAACTTAATGTTGCAAATACATCAATGTAAATGAAGCGAACAGATTTTGGTGGAAACGTTTGGATTTTTTTTTGCATGCAGTGTTGATAAACCTAACCTTTGCTCTCTACATGCTGCTGATGTCTATTATTATTATTATTATTTGTGCTTTGTTGTGAATGGAGGCTTCCATTCATATTAATTTGTTATAATCGTCGTCATTTTTCCATGATTGCCGCCCTCTATGATTCAATTAGGACTGACACACACTCAAACACACATAGAGGAATACAAAAGGGCTCACCCGTAGTTAATCATAATCCCCATTCACCAGGGAGGCCCTTGAGGAGGGGGGACTGACACACACACACATCCACACGCACATGTAGTGTACAGTGTGTGTGTGCAAAAAAACACAAAAGCGCACGCTAAGAGTGATGGTCTCCGCTGATTAACATTTTAGGATCAATGACTCACATTTTTTCGAATCGAAACATGGACAGAAGCAAACGGGATAGGACGCTAAAGTCACAATGTTTTGTTTCTCCTCGAAACTATTGTTTCCACACCTCATCTGTTTTTTTAATTTTCACTTACTACCTACCTACTCCCGCCCCACCCCTTGTATTTTACTTTCCCCTCCCCTTTTTTGTTTTTCTTCTTTTCGATGTAGCTCTGTAGGATCCTGCACATCTAATAAGTTCTGCCTCAATGCCCCTAACGGACAAACACACACACACGCGTACTGTTCCTCGACCCCGCTCACTTTCACAGACACCATGACACACATTTTCGTCTTCCTCTTGTTCTCCTCCCCTTTTTTCTCTGACACAACAGAGCACCTGCAGGCTCACATGGATACAAGCTTACATGGATACAAACACACTCGGACAACACACACAAACGTACTCGTGCACAGACTGCCTGTCTTGCCAGCAGCTGGTTCCTCTTGTCAGGCCTTCTGCTTCTGTTTTTTGGCTTTTCATTCATTTAACGTTGACGCTGATTGCATATTGGCTATAGCGGCGACATACAAAGCTAATTGATTTTGGCAGGAGTATTGATTTTTGTGGTAAATCTCGAGCCTGTTTGCGTGTGACTTTTTAAAATTCAGACTTACATGTCTTACATTTCCTCGTCAGGTTATGAAAAGTATAACTCCATGAGAGCCGACCCCACTCTGTGTTTTTTGGAGAGGGTGGGTATGCCTGACGCCAAGGCTATTGCCGCTGAGCAGAGGGGCAACGATATGATGGCAGATGGCGTCGAAGGGTAAGATGGGACAGTCATCTATGCAATCTTCTTCTAACATTTGTCCAAATAATAATGACTATAATAAAATTGTGAACTCCTTGCATGTCTTTCCAACGCATCTACAGTGAGGATGAAGATCCAGAATACAAGCCTCTTCGGATGCCTTTTAAAGATGAAATGGATGATTTCACCAACTCTCCTCTCGATGACACCGGGGATGGAGAAGCTGAGGGTATTTATTGTGTTGTTTAATCAAAAGGGAAACATGATTCCTAATTGCACAACTATAAATGAATCGATCAAAATCTGTCAATCAATATGAACCTGAAACATTTTATTTTAAAAATTTAGCGAGTGTACTGGTATATCTATTTATTGTGTTGTTTAATCAAAAGGGAAACATGTTTCCTAATTGCTCAACTATAAATGAATCGATCAAAACCTGTCAATCAATATGAACCTGAAACATTTTATTTTAAAAATTTAGCAAGTGTACTGGTATATCCCCCCCCTCCCCCTTATCTTTATTTGACGTTCATCTCGAATTCAAATCTTTACCCTCTCACTCTTAAAGGTAAATCTGATGAAAATGGCCAAGGTGTGCCTTCCATGGGCGGGGCTGCAGGTTCCAACGAGCGACTCTATTGGCCGGCCGCGTCGGCTCTGACAGCCCGTCTACGCCGCCTCATCACTGCCTACCAGCGTTCCAATCGCAGAGAGCAGCTTCGCCAGGAGGCCCTCAGCAGGCCCGACGGGCGAAGAAGACGACGCCGGGACTTCTTACCAACCATTACAATGGTTACAGATGCAACAGGAGGAGGAGCAGCCTACATCCAAGATCCAACAACAGTGTTCATCGCTGAAGGAACCCCGTACCTAACTAAAGGAAGTGCTTATTTTGCTAAAGGGGGACAATTCATAACAGATGAGTCACCAGTCATGACCACAAGCACCTTGATGACTGATGGAGCCATGTACTATAAGGAAAGACGGCAAAGGTAAAATTATTTCTTACATTTTTATTCTTTTGTCGTGTCACCAATACAGAATTTACATGAAAGAATTTTCTGTTTTGTTTTTAGATGGACTCGTCGTGAGGAGGCTGACTTTTACCGTGTCGTGTCCACGTTTGGAGTAGTCTTTGACACCCAGAGTCAGAAATTCGACTGGACCCAATTTAGAGCCTTTGCCCGACTGGACAAAAAGACAGACGAAAGCTTGGAGAAATATTACTATTCCTTCATTGCAATGTGCAAACGTGTCTGTCGCATGCAGGTCAAAACCGACACAGGTGAGAAATGACGCCCGCGTCCACATCTGACTCTATTTACCCTTTCCCTCCTTCGTAAATGTTAGCGCATTATGGTTTTGACGTTCCTACCTGTAACACATTAAGCAACTGAACGTATCTTTCCGCCTCGGCAGAACTCCCCGACCCCACGCTGATCATCGACCCCATCACAGAGGAACGTGCTTCTCGTACATTGTATCGTATTGAATTACTCCGCCGCATCAGAGAGCAAGTTCTCCCTCATCCGCTACTGTCGGAACGCCTCAAACTCTGTCAGCCTTCCCAAGACCTTCCAGAGTGGTGGGAGTGTGGCCGCCATGACAGGGACCTCCTCCTCGGAGCCTCAAAGCACGGTGTGAGTCGAACGGATTATCACATCCAAAATGATCCTACCTTGTCATTTCTGGAGGCACACCAGCGCGTTACTAGCCAGCGAGGGACTCTTCTCGGCATGGGAGAACTCTGCAAAAGTGGGATAGGAACAGCAGAGAGCAGCCCTTCAGCTCTCCTCACGCCTGCAGAGCTGGCGAGTGTTGCAGCTTCTGCTGAAATAACCATTAGTAGTGCTAAAGTGGCAGCAGAGGAAACCCAGGTGAAAACTGAGGATGAAGATGCCAAGCCTGAAGTTAAAATAGAAGCTGAGAAAGAGGATGCCAGTGATGACATGGAGACTGGAACTCTTGAAAAAATGGAGGAAAACGAGGCAGCTGTTAAAGTTGAGAACGCGGCGGCCACAGCTTCACCAGTGTCAGATGTTAAAGAAGAGACGCAACCCACCTCAGAAAAAGAGACCAGCGAGGAGAATACTCAAAATGTTTCTCAGGAAACCGAACAAGACAAAGAAATAATTGAAGACGAGACAAGCGCGGCTCCCGTTGAGACTGCCGGGGACCAGATAATATCAAAGGTCTCGGAAGATCTTGAAGCACAAACATGTCATAATGCTACAGAGGAGGAAGATGGAGTGGAGAGGGAAGACAGCAAGTCTCCAAAGTCACCTGATGCCGACAAAAGCCCGGAAGAGGAGGAGAGGATGGATGAAGATGACAAATCCGAGAAATCATCGCAGGCTGAAGGTACGAGAATTTGTTTACTTTATTGATTAGAAACACTTCTGATTTAAATGAAGTTTTTTTTTTTTCATTTTTTCCAGTGTTAATTTATTTGCTCAAATAATTACTATAACATGTTCTTTTGTGTGTTAACTACAGTATATATTTTGAATAATTTTTTCCTGGTTGCCTACTTCATATGATTTTACATGACTTGCTCAGAGGCCTATTTTTGGTTTCTCCCTCAAGACTTGACAGAGTTTAAATGGGTCCTCAGTACCAGGGGCAGATAATAAAATGAGCTTGCATCCCTTGATGACAATTTTGAAGCCCTCCTTAATTAAGCCTTAAATATGACTTTCCCTATCTTTTCTTAGCGAGTGCTGTTTCGGAGCAGAAGAACTTTGACGAGGAGAGCATTGCATCTTTGAGCACATCTGTTCGAGATGAAACCAGAGATGGCTTTTGCCCTGATGACCTGACGGAAACTTCGGCCTTGCAGGCCTTGCAGGACAGAACGTATGCCTTCACGCTCTGGCCTAAGGTGCGTCTTATGAAAATGCATCATTCTGTTTTTGAGAGTCCACATTGGTTAGGAAATGATTTGATTGTATTCATCTAACTCTGCTTTTCTCCACATCACAGGATCGAGTGATGATTAACAGGATGGACAACATCTGCGAGGCTGTCCTGAAGGGCAAGTGGCCTGTCAACCGACGGCACATCTTTGACTTTCCTAGCAACCTCATGCCAGGTCATGGCTCCACGATGCCCGCAGCAGCAGTAGCCACGGCAAGCGAGAGCCCGCTGCAGAGGCGAAATTTGGGCGAGCTGACAATGAGCGGGATCCACACCCCTTATGGCGGGATGGAGGATAAAACGCTTTCACCGCATGTTCATGTGAGTTCGTCAAACCTGACCTTCACTGATAAGTCAGTTATGTTTTTTTTAATGCAGAAATGTAGTGGTATTGAAGTTTGTCCGGAGACCGAATGGCTGCGGTAATAGTTGATTTTGTGTTTTAGGATGATCCTCTGGGTCTAACGGCGCCTCGACAAAGGAGGAGAAGAAGGAGGAAGATCGAGATTGAGGCAGAAAGAGCAGCCAAGAGGCGCAACCTGATGGAGATGGTTGCTCAACTGAGAGAGAGCCACGCAACCCTGGAGTCCCAGAGTCAGGCTATGGATCTCACCAAGGTGTGCTCCTCTATTAGAAGCTGTCTTGCTTGTCGAGCCTTTACTCTCATGGAGGAAGAAAAACTTTTTTTTTTTTCAGTCTCTAAAACTGCGTCCTTTTGCTACCCAGGGTATACACCATCAACACAAGAGCTCTCCCTCATTGGCTGGCTTCCCCAGCGCTCTGGTGACCAACCCCTCCCTAAAGGCCCAAATGGAGCTGCTGCAGCAAGCCCCGCCTTCCGGACACCGAGCCAACGGTTCACTGGAAGCTGACCTGCCGATGATGAGGAGGAGGCGGGGGCGCAGGAAAAATGTCGAGGGCATGGAGCTGCTCTTTATGGGCAACAAAAGAGCTGTAGGGGTGCGTTTGTTAGAAAATCAACCGCACAGTCAAGTTACAGAAATCAAAATGATGTTCTCCTCTCTCTTCTCAGGATGATGCTGATGGTACCAAGGTTTCAGGTGCAGAAGGCGGCCAGGATCCTGCCCGTGCGCACAGACCCATAGCAGTGTCAGAACAGAGCCCCAGTGGAAGATCGCTTGCGTCTGGTAGCATGGAGGAAGAGGAGGCAACCGTTTCCAACAAAGAGCTCGGCGAGTGGCTGAGGCAGCACCCTACGTACACCATGGACATGTCTGGATTTACACCAGTACGTTTTATTGTTGTTTTATCTGCCTTCATTTATTTTATTTTTTTTCTCAAACGATGCTTTTTCCCCCCCCCCCCCATTGCTACTCTAGAAGAATGAAGAGTTACTGATGTCTCAGTTCTCAAAGCCCAAGCAAAAGCGTCATCGCTGTCGAAACCCCAACAAGATTGACATCAACACTCTGACAGGAGATGAGCGAGTGCCTGTGGTCAACCGACGGAATGGGCGCAAGGTAAGAACTGAAGTTGTGTTATTTTGGAGTTTTGGTTTTTTCATTGATTATATGAAACTAAGTCAGTCTTCCTTTCTTCTAGATGGGTGGGGCCATGGCTCCCCCAATGAAAGAACTTCCAAGATGGCTATTGGAAAACCCGGAATTTTCAATTGCATCTGATTGGACAGATATTGTCAAACAGTCGGTGAGTGACACCCCCCCCCTCTCTCAAAATGTTCGACAGTGTTCTCGACCTACAATTACACCATAGAAATTGATGGAATTGGTCACAATCATTTTCTAACCCAACATACAAATGTACCCAGGGTTTTCTCCCAGAAGCCATGTTTGACCGGCTGCTGACGGGTCCTGTCATTCGGGAAGAGGGAGTCCGACGTCGGGGACGACGACCCAAATCTGAGATCGCCAAAGCGGCCGCCGCCGCCCAGGCAGCAGCGGCTGCGCAGGCTGCCCAAGCTTCGTTGGCCACCGCCGCTTCGTCGGCTGGTAAGAAAGCAGCATCTAGTCAGCATACTAGTTTTTTCAAGTATTATGAGGTTGTGACTGTGTGTTTGATAGGAGGCATCAACCCTCTACTGCTGAACAGCCTCTTCGGAGGAATGGATCTGTCCTCCCTCCAGAGCCTCCAGTCCCTCCAGTTGGCCGCCGGTCTTATGGCCTTTCCCACCACCACTGACCCCAAGCAGGCCGCTGCCAGTGCCGCCGCCGCCTCCATGCTACCCCTCATGCTTCCCGGCATGGGGGGCTTGCCCAACATGGCGGCGGCGATCCCAAATATGTTCAGCCTCGGGGGGCTCTTTGGTGCAAACTTGGCGACGGCCACCGCTGCTTCCAACGCCGCTGTGGCCTCCGCATCAGGGAACACCAATGGCACGGTGGAAGGAGATAAGGCAGAAGGTGAGGAAGTTAAACGGAAGACAAAAGAAAAGGACAACGATGGGGCGGATGGTGATGAGGGTGGAGACAAAGAGGATGAGGAGGAAGCTCTTGGTGTTGAAGGTGGACGTCTTGTCAGAAAGGTGAAAATTGACAAAGAGGATGAGGAAGGTGGAGAGAAGATGGAGAAATCCCAAAGCAATAGGAGTGCAACCCCTCAGATGCCAGCCACAGATTCCCCGGCTGATTCCTCCATCAACGGCGAAGCCGCCGCACTGCTCGCCGCCGCCGGCATGTCGGCCAATTCTCTGGCGTTCAACCCTTTCCTCCTCTCCACCATGGCCCCTGGCCTCCTCTACCCCTCAATGTTCCTACCTCCTGGCCTCGGGGGTCTCGGCCTTCCCGGCTTCCCCGCCGCCTCCACCCTGGCTGAGCTTCAGAGCGCCGCAGGAGCGCCAGAGGCCAACACCGCGGCCGCAAAGCCTTCAAGAGACGACGACAAGGCAGAGGGGCCAAAAATGGCGGACGAGGAGAATGAGGATGAGGAGGCCAGAAGGGGAGAGAGTGACTTGGCTGAGGAGAGCGCAGCCGCAAAGGAGACCAGAAGTGAAGCCGAGGAATCGCTTATGGAGGATGGAGGGATGATCGGAGATGAGGAAGACGACGATTAGAGTGACTGATGGACTGAAATCAACTTAAAACTCACAGTGGCAGTGGACATTTCTTCTTCCTCCTTTCCACCCCACCCACCTCTTTTACATGCTTCCACCAACACAACAATCTTATTTCCCTCCCTCCCTCCCTCCCTTCCTCCGGCTCATATTGCCTCAGTGCCAGAAAGGCAGAAGGTCTGTGTGTGTTAACTTAAATTGGATTGTTAGTGTAGTCACAGTTCACCTCAAAGACTTTTGGCCAGTTTGCATCTCCACATGTTCTTCACAGAGTTCCAGTAGTGCTATTATTTCTACTATCATCATTCTTATCGTTATGATTATCATTATTGCTGCTGCTTTCAGCTCTCGAACCGTGTTTTAGTTCAACTTCTCGTGCTTGTACGGACTGCTCTACGTCAGTAGCGTCAGGGTCTCCAAAATTGGAAATGGAGTTGATGTAGCGTATTACTGTAGGTTTCTTAAGGAGGCACACCAACATGACTACCACATACATACACACACAACCTACCAGCCTACCACTACACACCCCAAATAGCCTCCCACCCCCTCCCTTCAGCTGTGTGTACGTGTAAAGTATGTGTCTACACACAAGCTGACCTCGCTTGTACTGGTAAGCCCCTGTCCCACACTGTTTGTATGCCAGTTTTGAGTCTTTCCACTGCCAGTCTCCAAATCTTGTCTTGTCACTTGGAAGGGAGCTAGTTTCGTAGCACAGCAAAGGCAGACGGGCTGGGTCTGCCGTCCGCTGAGCTCTGATTGGTCAGTTTGGCGCGCGGGCTGGGGTCGGACTAGCCACCTCCCCAAGAGGGTCATATAAAAGGATTTGGAGCCACACGGGGATGTTTCAGGTGGATTCATTATGGTCACACCCTGCTGGTTCGAAACCACCCGCTGCTCCCCTCTCTTAAATGAGACTGTTGTTCTAGTCACACACACTGACACCAGACCTGGCCAGAACAGGACTGAATCATGTTCTTCTAACTATATGAAGGTCAACAATGAATAATGAGTTGGCATTTTTTTTTTGTGTCTTTTTTATTATTATTTTGAATACTTGAAAAGCAACAGTAGTGCCTGATTTGTTTCGATTTCCAAATAATGGCTTAAGCGACACGAGATAAATCAAGCGCCACACGCGCTTCAAATATTTGAAAGTGCAGATCTGATCATAACATTCACTATCACAGCCAGACCAGCACACACACAAACACACACACACACACACACACACATGCATACACACGCACATTCAATTTGTCACATCTCTGTGATGCTGAGACAGCAATAACTATGGCAGCTTTTGAATGTTCCATCATAACTCGCCCAACACACAGACTCTAAGAATTAAACCACAAGTGTCGTGTTAATAGAAAAAAGAAAAGAAAAAAAACTAAAACTGTAACTGATGACAAATAAGTACTGCAATCAGTTTTGTCTCACTCTGTTCCTGTTGATGCACTGGTGTTAAAGAGTTAAAGTAATCAGGTACCTTTATTACTTAGCTACTTTTTTTGAAAGAAAATGGACTTGTTACTTTTAGCCAGCAAGTTGAAGAGCATTACCTCAAAATTCTTATCTAGCCTTGAAGTTTACAGACTTACAATGTAAATGTTTTGTTTTTTTTCCTTGTTTTTCTTTTTTTTTTCTTTTGTTTTGGGTGTCTCTTTTTCCCCCCAGACGTCATGTATTGATGACTTGTAGCTATGATGCTTTTAATAAAAGTGAATCATCATATTGGCCTAGGAAACCAAACCTCAACTTGTCACTACCTACTTTATTTTGCATTTTGCGGGGGTTTGAATTAAAAATAAAATTAGGGCATTGTTTTACAACTAGAAAATGCAATTTCTGCACTGACTGACTGGTCAAGAGTTTAAGTTAAAAAAAAACTCTGACTTTACTGTAGCCAGGAGTCAAATGGCCTCCCTCTCACAGGAGCCGTTCACAAAATAGAAATTGACAGCCAGACTACGTGTGTGTGCGCGCGTGCACGCTCGTGTATTTGTGTGTGTTTTTCAGGGCGGGGTCCAGGAGATTCTCTTGTGCAATTTTCTAAAGCAAACGCTGTACTTACTGCCGCTTCAAAATATCACACGTACTACTTATCTCCTTCAAATCTACTTGAGGAGCAAATGCATCATGAAGCTTTAGCTGATTTCTGCCGGAATGTTCCGATGCGATGGAAGTGATGACTCCATGTGGGCTTGCTCATGTCTCAGCGTCATGCTGTAATTCATTGATAACAGATGGACGTTGCATCACTTTTTAAAGGCCACTGACAAGACCAAATTAAAGCAAACGATATCAGACCATCTTTCATGGTGGCTGTTCAACTTATACCAAACAAGGTATTTGACATTTCTTCTGGAAAAATCCTATTTAAAATTTGGCATTAATGCTTTAAAATAGATGAACGATAAATATATATTTTAGCTTTTTGGAAAACAGCACCACAGCCAGGGTAAATTATATCACTTGGGAATAATCATTTGCCTTGTATTTACGTAATTACTCTGTGACATCATAAATTGGATTACAATGTTGCGCAAGCAGTTTTATTTAAGCCAGGATTGAACCACCAACCTGAAAACTGAGGCGGATGCTAACCACTCTGCCTGAACTGATCAATGAATTTTATTTTTAGTTTTAGGAATCACATACACTTTTACTACTGTAATTTTCTGTTGCTATTAGAAGACAAATGGGGCAAAAAAAAATTAAATTACAGTTGTAATAGTGGTGAGAGAGAGTAAGATTTCTTGGTGTGTCCGCTCCTCAGCTATCTAAAAAATCATACAGAATGTCAGTTTTCCAAACATTGTGTGTAGGAGTGTGTGTTTATCCCAGCAGACAGTGGGGAGCGGCGTTGTGTGTGTGTGTGACAGACGTCTGGCCTAATCGCCTTGCTAGAGGAAGTGGAACGTGAAATCCACCAGCCGCCCCAGACAGACACACACTCAGATACACTGAGATACACACTGAGACGTACACACACACACACACCAAGCGTGTGTACCCTAGTTCCTTTCTTAGGAATACTTTGACCTTTTCAGTCTTTTCTTCTCGTCATCAGCGTCTTCTATTAGTATCTTATAATTCCCCCCCAATAATCAAACTCACCCAAAACTGCATTTGATATTTACATTTTTATGATGTTAAACATTCAAGAGGGAAAAGTGCAAAAAGTGGGAACTTGACCTTTGGCAAATACTTTTTCACAGCACCATGGCTAGATGGCCAGATCGGACTGCGTGCGCACGCGCGCCCTGTCAACACGAATCTCTCCACTCTGCTGGACGTGTCACTTCCTGCTCTCTGTGGTTGTCATGGCGAGGCCGGGGCCCAAGCGATAAAGAGCCATCTGCCGTCGGCATGACCACCTACAGCCTGGCTGCCGTCACAGCCTCCATGATTGATAGCCCCCAGAGAGTGACATAGTGAGGAGAATATGAAAAAAAAATGAAGGGAGGGAGGGAGGGAGGGCAGAGGAACGAAAGAGAAGAGACAGACAAGTTTGAGAGGGAGATGAACAAAGGAGGAAGAGAGTAGCAGGTCCAGATGTCCTCCTGTTTGCTCCGAGGTTGTGACTATCTCCCTCTGTTACCAAGGGAGACAAATGGAAGAAACGTGAGCCAATGCCCTCGCTCCCCCCCCCCCCTCCCTCCCTCCCTCCCTCCCTCCCTCCCTCCTCCACATACATTCACAACACAATGACATTCATTCAACCTCACTTCCGCCTCTGCCTAAATGGAGGATGTGTGCTTTTTCTGCCATCATGGCAGAATGAGCGCCTTCATGATTAGACATATTGTTGGAGACAGGTGCTGAGACTCAAATTTGAGGGAGGAATTGTTAAATGGGTATTGTATATAATTGGAAACAATTATTTCCGTTTTTTACGTCACTATTTGGGTATTGTCAGTCTCAATCTTGGGTAAAAATAAGTGTCAGGAAGGGGCCTCATTTGGATCCAAAACTGCGTCAAACAAAGTCAGCAAGTAAGTCACTGTGGAAACCTCTGCCAGCAAAAAGCTGAAAATCACATGTGTGTGTGTGTGTGTGTGTGTGTGTGTGTGTGTGTGTGTGTCCCAGCTGGAGTTTGTGTTCCTGATGACCTTCATCCCACTTTGGTTTGTATCTCATCATTCATGTGTGATTTAACTTCCCTGCTGCAGCTTTCTGGTGCAACCGAATACCTTCTGAACATTTGTAACCTTTTCTATCTCTGTATCTTCAATAGATTAATTTGATTAATTTGCAATTTACTTCTCAGGCTGATCTCATTTGATTCCTTTCAGTTCATCACCACATCTAAATCAATAGAGATATGAATCCACCCTGTGTGGTCTGCTGGGGAAAAATCCATTTCTGTGGCAGGAGATATGGGATGCTTATTGTGTGTGCGTGCTTGTGCGTGTGTGTGTGTGTTAGACGCGTGTTTGTGTTTGCGTGTGCACGAGAGAGGGAGAAATGGGTGAAATATGAGCCAGAATTCTGGGCTCCATCAATTTCCAGCCGCAGCTGCTGATGGCGCTGTGTCAGCCTATCATGTGGCTTTATGACTCTGAACTCATCACTTACCTCATCCTGACATCACATATTGATTGGTTGACTGTAAGAAGGATGATGGATGGATGAGCCCAAACCGAAAGACGGACAGATGGGCAGACGGACGGACATTGAAGGAGGAAGCTTATTGGAATGAACGTAGGATTTATTCTCTCTCTGCTTATCTGTGTTCTTCTCCAGCTTCCTCCTACTTTTCAAAAACATGCATGTTGGGTTCACCAAAGACTAATTTAGGTGTGACTGAGAGTATAAATGGCCGCAGATGTGACGAGTCATCTCCATCGCACCCATCAAGCTAATTAAGACAAACGCTGGAAATGAAAAGATTAATCTTTACATCACTTTCCAATTTAACTGAGCTAGATGTTCCACCCTATCTATCAATCATTATTGTCAGATTGGAATCTGTCAGAATGCACACTGGCATGCTGCTGCGAAGCTTTTGGTTCAAATGTGCTTTGGACAGATGAGACGGAACATATTTATATTCCTGAAAATCAGCATACAGCTTAGAAATTCAAAATTATGAAATTTTAACGTGGATATTGCCAAATTAAAACATACTAGCAAACTAAACCGAACCATGCTTAGTATAGTAAGTGTGGCTTATACTGAATCATCAAGGTGACCTGGATACAAGTTGGATAGACAAAGCGTGAAGATTGTCCGCTTGCCATGTAGAGTTTTGTCTTGCAAAAACAAGGAACTAATTGTCTTTCCATGATGTCATTCAAAACACTGATATCTTGCGGAGCCAGCGGTGTGTCTTGTAGCCATACACTGTAAACCCTTGTGAGTATGTGTGCAACTGTGTGGCTGCCTCTTCATGCTCTTTTTTTATTTTTCACTTCAGGCCCCACCCGTCTGACCCCACCCCCGTCACCACAGACTGAGAGGAACTAAGAGGAAAATGGAGTATTGCAAAAAGGGGGAGGGGAAGTACCGCATCAATCACAGATCAGTGGATCATCTGCATCATTGAACACACACACGGATGGGGATGGGGCTATGAGGTCATCATAGAGGCGGCAGGCTACTGGTGGAAATGGGAGATGGGGGGGGGGGGGGGGTAGAACTAGGTCAACAGGTGTAATCCCATTTTAATTCACTTTTAATTTCATTTATTATACTGATTAGAATCCCACAAGGGGACATTCATATTTCACTTGGCTGTATTTTTATTGACCACCCACCACTCAGATCGCATACATGCAAGTAAACAGTACAAGAAATGATGTCAGAATGAGCAAACACTGCCCCTCTAGGGTTCAAGGGAAGGGCTGGGGTTTTGGTGCCCTGCTCAAGGGCAGAATAACAATCTAACAGAACTCAAAGAATTGCACATACACATTTGTATTGATGGTTTATATAAGTGTGAGGTTATAGTGGTGATATTAAGTCATGGATTAAGTTTGGCCCCTAAAGGCCCATGTGCTAATTGTGCCGCCCGCTGTGCATGTGTGTGCGTTTGTGTGCACCTATTCGTGTGTCTGTTTAAGATCCTGCTGACTCTTCCTGGGGGAGCGTTGCTGTCACCCTAGAGTTTGCCATTTAGGAAACCTGGTGGGTGTGGCTGGCATATGCTAATTCAACTTTAGGACAATTATGAGTGCCTCTCCAAATTCTGCCTGGCAACAAGTCATTTAATAAAACATAAGGTTTGAAATGATAGGAAATTATATTTGGTGGTTGTGACCCACAGTTTTTTTGTTGTTGTTTGATATATTAAAACATCACTGTGGTTTTGTATATTTGTGTAATAGAGAACTTTGACAAAAAACTGATTGTCATTATTTGGTTTGATGCAACAGATAGAGCGATCCATCCGGTGAATGAAACACCTAGCAGAAAAGCAGCTCCACTGATCTGCATGAGGCGACAGTTGTCTGATGACCTATACGTAGTTATTGTGCAATTTCCTCCCGATTTATTTATTGTTTGTTTGTTAGAGGCCGCAAAACCGATGCCGAGCTGAAGTGGTCAATATCATTACGGTGCCCTCTTGTGGATCATCAGAGAAGTGCAGAGATGTGTTCGGCCATCCGCTGACAGGGGGGGGGGGGGGGGGGGGGAGCTACCGGTGTGTATTTAAACTGATCATTTGAATCAGGTGTGTTTAACCAATGAAAGTCCCCCAGCATCAGAACCTCAAGGAAGTGCCTGGTTATATTTCATTTTTCAGGAAGAAGTTCCCATATCTGTGAGCAAAGTCCTGCTTGTTCAAAAACGAGTGTTCCTAGAAATCTTGTCAGTAGAGAGAAGGATTTCCCGAAAGACTTTGTTTCATTAAGGGTTCAGTTCCTTCGTCCTACGGAAACGACGGACACAGTAAAGAGGTAAGCTTGAGATGACACTCTTTCATATCATTGCGTGTCTATAATGGTCTCATTTTCAAAGCATGTGCTGAGCTGTGCATTCTGTTTTCACTTCTTGTAGTTTTATCAGATGAATTGCATCAAAGGTGCTGTTTTATTCTTAGAGAACACAATGTTTTAAATGCATTTGTTAGCTTCTTGCTTAACTTGACTGCAGTGCTTGTTTACAAGACTTGTTCATAAGTATTGTGAAGGGATTTATTTTGTTACGTGTATGCATGTCTGTATGACAAGTCTTCTGCTATTGACAAACAAAACATTTGCAAGTAGAGTCTACTTGGCTAAAAAAACTACAAATATGTCCGACCGGAAAGGGAGGGGCGTATCAGTTGCATTTAAAGCTACGGCAATAAAACGACTTGCTCTCAGCCAGTCCTCAGAAGAGTGGTGGAAAAGAGGAAGGAGAGCAAAGATAGGTTTATTGACAGCCAAGACAGAGAGGATAGACATCGTGATCTGAAAACACAACACAATTTAAATTCAATTGTTGATAGGACAAAATAAATGTGCTAATCTGATTTTTTTCACAAATTATAAGTATAAAATGGTAGGATACCCTAAAATAAAACTTTGATGCGCACAACAGAAATAGATGAGCTACAATTAGAAAAAATGACAAAAAAAAAGCTGACTTCAGCTGCAACACAAATGGTTGGTCATTTAAAAATAAAACCAGAATGTAAAAACTAAGTAATGTATGGGGAAATACTAATGCTGAAATAGTCAAGAAAAGTGTTAGATCCAAACGAACTAAAGGCACATGTACTTCGATCTAAACAGTCTCCTCTAAAACCAGAGACCAAGACCATGAACACGTGATGAAACCTCATCCAGAAGAGTTTTACAAAAAGACTTGAACAAAACATTACAGTTGACTATCTATGTCAACTTCATTCATGTAATACATGTAACTCCCATGTACTGTATTCCCCTTTAGTTTCATTTGTGGTTGTTCACGAGATTAACAGCAAGCCCTGCCTGCTAGAAAGACTTTACTAGACTTTAAAACGCCAACTCATTTTCAATGCCGACCTGGCTAAACGTTGAGCACTGTGTCGAAAGAATCACTTGGGGGCTGAGAGGTTCAAGTTATAATATGACATACATGTCCATCATACAGTTTACTGACAAGTGACTCAAAGCCCAAATAAAGGAGGATAAGAGGGCATGGCAGTCTACTCAGACTGCAGGCCTGGCTCAAACTGTTGTGATGTTGGATCACACTTTAGGAAGGAGCACGGCACTAGCAAGGCAGGCACAACATCACTAGTATTGACTTTTAATAATGTTAACAACATTCTGGCCTTCTACTGGTCAAAAAACTGAAGAAATCTTAAATTTGACGCTCTTTGTGTGGATTTGATAATGTACAATGACAGCGACCTCCTTGTTCAACACGGCACTTTCAAATCGGCTCAAGTTTAGATGGTAGACTTTGAGAAGGAAACTTTGAGGTGGTGATTGCCGCCCATGTCATAATTATGAAGATCCATCAGCGTCTGGATGGCTTCTTCTACTGACGACATCTGGATCAAGGCCATTTTACGGTCCCTGAAGGACGATGGACACAGATTGAAATGTGATTATTATCAAAACAAGGAACATTAAGGTTGGATTTACACTGCATAGATTAATTAAAAATAATCAGTGTAAACTTCCCAAGGCCTTCACACATGATTGCTGGCCCTGTACAATTGGAACGACAATAAATTTATGAATTTTTTCAAGATTATTAACCAATCAGATTTTGGATTCTATATAGCGGTCCATGGCCTTTTTGGACTGATTTTATTTAGCTATTTAAATAGAGACAGTGCACATTAATTCAAAGGCTTCTTACTGGAAGAACTTGAAGGCCTTGACCGTCCCCCCGCCATTGGAGAATAAGAGACGCAGGTCGTCCTCTCCGATGCCGTCCCTGGACAAAGACGATGCGTTGTAAACAGGAGAACACAACAATGTATTGGGTCTTATTCATCTGTGCATTTGTAGCAAATGTAGGTGTATGAGCTCTACCGGATGTTGGAGAGATGTAGCGTTGCAGAAGGGGGAAAGATGTTCTGAAAGTTTTTGGATCCTGGTTTCTTGAAGCGATGTAGTGGCGATCCAGCAAAATCTGAGGGGAAGAAAAAAAATAATAATTTTAAGTCTATTGTCCCAGGTTCTAGGGACATAGTATGAAGTTAGTGTCACCATGTGTGGTCCAAGTGTCTGTGCTCTTACCTTTGGTAAGCAGCTGGTCATCCAGCCCTTCTCTGGGCAGAGCAACAGTTTGATGTTTGGACAGAGTCACTCGCATCACTTTACCAAATACCTTCTGACCATTCAGGTGGCTCATAGCTATAGACAAAGACAAGTACAGACATTTTAGGAAAAAAAAAATTGTATGTGTCAAATTATTAACAATCTTTCAGGCCTGTTTAATGAGTAATTTTAAATAATTCAGATTAATTGCTCAGCGGGGACGAAATATCAAGACTGCCTGGAGAATAAAAACGTACCCAGTTGAGCCTGGTTGCCATCTGATAACTGTATAAGCGCACTGTCCTTTTTATTGTAGAGGATCTTCACCCGCTGCACATCACCATAGACACCTAAACAAATGGAGACATAAAGAGAGAGAGAGAGAGAGAGAGAGGTGGACCAAGACAGGGAGAGAGAAAGACAGACAGGGAGAGAGAGCACAAAGTGTAGGAGAGAGAGTATGAGGACAGAAAAGACAGAGCAGGAGAGGAGGAGCCGACGTAGATAAAAGTGTGAAGGATGGAAGGAATTCAGTTAGTGCTAGAGAGACAAAGGATCAGAAAGGACAGGATCTTCCCATTTGACTGCCACTTGAATACAACACTTGAGTGTAACAGTAGTTTTTAATTAGGACTGTCAACTATGACTTATTTTGCACGTGTGTGTGTAAAATAAAATGGAAAAAAAAGAGGAGCTTTGAAATATAATATGATGAATGGTGAAAGACGGAAACGGCCTTTTAGAAACACAGATGTGCACTGACCTAAAGCAGAAAAAGCTGCACAGGAACTTCGGAGAGTAAATTCAGAATGACATACACGTACAGCAATAATTTACGAAGAGAAAAATGTAAGACGGGCTGGTTGACAGTCTTTACGATTGTAAGAACATTCAGTTTGGGAGAAGCTCCAACTTCACAATTTCACTGTATTGAATGGAGATAAGAAATTAAAAGTAGAGAAAGCAATTTCATACATTTTTTTTCCCCCCCCAAAAGACAAAGGAAAGTCTTAACTGAATGCGGTGGTCTGTGTGATCAATGAATCTTTTCTTGTAATGAGAACCAACACACGACTCATCCCATGTAGCAACTTAAGATTGAAGCCAAGACCTTGCTTGCCAAATGACTTGGAGTGTAATGTAATATAATCATGTAAGCGTTCATATTATAAAAACAAATGCAAAAGAAAAATATCTGAGTTGAGTTGCTGTGTGAATAAGTGACAGCCATTGAATCTGATTGGGGTGAAAATAAAATCATTATTTTTATATATATAAGAAAGAAAAAAAAAAAAGCTGCCAAACCACCAATATTTATTTTACACAAAAATGGGTTTAAGTGGCCTAAACAACTGGAAAAACAAAAAAAAAATCCCAAAATCCCTGAATCTACATGTGCGTGCCCCACTATAATTGATCAACGCGTGTAATTTGGGTGTTTTGTTCTCATTAGGTAATAAAGACCACCAGACCACTTGCTAATCTTCTAATATTGAGAG
Organism: Syngnathus scovelli; assembly: GCF_024217435.2. Classification (NCBI taxonomy): domain Eukaryota; kingdom Metazoa; phylum Chordata; class Actinopteri; order Syngnathiformes; family Syngnathidae; genus Syngnathus; species Syngnathus scovelli. Next base: position 9,802,759 of record NC_090863.1, read on the forward strand.
CGCAGTAATAGATAAATGTATATCACTATTGAGAGATTACGAGAAACAAGTATGTCCACGATATGACTGAAGAAAAAGTAGAGCAAACTGGATAAACAGAGAGAGATAAACAGATTGAAAAGTAGAGATTGAACATACCGAAGAGGGTAAAGAGACTTTGAGGCGTGACCATCTTTACAGAGAGAGACCGCAGAGTAGAGGACAGGAAGAGGAGGAGCAGAGGAGGAAGAAGAGGAGAGACGAAGGTAGAGATCAGACCACCCAGCATTGGACGAAGGGGAGATGATGGTTTCCATGATGATGACGATTGGAGCAAAGATTGTTTGGGGGAGATGTTGACAATGGCACAAGTCGGGTGAGACCGCATTACAAAAATGGAAAAATAAAAATGGGGAGGGGAACGTATCGTAAAGGATGCAGGGACAAATAAACACAATATGTGGTTGAAGGGGAGGAGCAGAGAAGGAAAGAAAGGAGGCAGGGAAAGGAGATAGGAGAGGAGGACAAAAACCAAAGCAGAGGTCAGTAAACAGCATCAGTGGAACATCAACGGAGTGAATGAGTGCTGGCTTGATTCACAACAGGCGCACGCACACACACAAAAATCCCCAGGCGTGCGCACGCACACACACAAAAAACACACACACTGCTGAATGAATTAATCAGTGTAGGAAACGAACATGGAAACAAACAAGAGGAAATAAATACGGTAAATGAATGAAAGATGGGCGGAACAGATCGAACCAAAAGGGAGCAGCAATAAATAACGAAGTCAGTATCAGGGTATTGGCAGGTGACAATTCTGACATATGTAAAAATGCAACTTAAAAAGCACAAGACAAGCATTTTCTGTTTTCCAATATAAAACACTAACAATCAAATGATTGGTAAATATATCATATAAAACATAATGTCTATGTAAATTTTGGTGCTGCTTTTTAAGTGATAGTCTGTACAATGATTTCCAATAGGGAAATTATGATCGCTTCCGTCTGTGACATAGTCAGGCTGATGTCAAATCAAGCAAACTCCGCCCAAAAAGTGAGCATCAGTCAGTGTACCGCCCTTCTGTTCCAAAATACCATTAAATCTCTTCTGAGCTTTTTTTCCAAAGGTGAATTGTAGTAATGACATCATTTCTAATAGTCCTATCACATAAGTGCCAACGTTGTCTCGCTTTACCATCCCTTTAAATTGTAATTTGAACAATCAGAACGGTTTGCGTTCAACCTTAGAGGCTCTGCTATGAAAGCGACCGATGCTACCATGTGGCAATTTGTCGCTAGGCGGCGATGAAGACAGTTGGCAGTTGCACAAAGACATTGACAAATGGGGACAAATGTGAAAACCACCACTCCACTATAAAGGCGCTCGTAATAGGGAGATGAGCAAAGATGGATTGGAATAGTAGAAAGAAAGTCGCTGACAGAAAGGTAATTCAAACAAGAGATTGTTGTTACAGATATAACAATGTAGCAAATTTGAGGGGTAATAGAAAATTGACAGTTAACAGAAAACTAAGTACAAAATACATGAAAGCTCGTGTTCAGAAATAGTATAATGTCTTGTATTTTATGATCATTTGTGTTAGTTTAATATTCAGAAATATACTAAAAACTGAGAAGACACATTTTAGACATACCGTATTTTTCGGACCACAAGGCGCAGTTAGTGGGACCAAAAAGTAAAAGACAGCCTGCTTCCAATAGTTTACACAAATAATAATACGCCTTATAATCCGGTGTACCATATGTATGAAAACAGTCCCGTTTATTGATACAGTGCCAAATAATCTGGTGTATTATAGTTCGAAAAATACGGTACTTAACCAAAGACGGTACTTAACCAAAGATGCCACACTAAGAGTAAAATTAGCACTCAAGATAATGTGCATGGCCAAATGTACCTCTTCATTGAGGTTGGATGCCAACAGAACTCCTGAAACTCCAGACCCGGACAGAGCAACTCGTCCTGCAGCGGCTGCTGCAGCTGCCGCGGCGCTCAAAGGGCTAATGGCTCCTGTTAGCAAGCAGAACATATTCTTGAACATGTCATACAGCACCATCAAACTCTGAATGGTCAGATGTTCAATGTCATAGTAAGATGTGAAGCGTCTTTTTTAAAGTAGAGGAGAAAAACATGAACCAAACAGTATTCATACCCAACATTTACCAACATACAAAAGTGACATGCAGATAACATTTTGCAACGGAACAAATTTTGTATCACGAAAGGAATACTGTACAATTTGACCTATGTAAAAATATCATCAAAAAAGTGACCACAAAAATAGACAGAACGCAGTACCTGCACCCTGCGAGAGGGAGAGAGAGGACGAGTAACCCGCCCCACTTGAGTACGACGCTAGCGCTCCAGATGGTGTACCTTCAAGAAAAAAACAAATCTAGAATGGTACCAAAAACAGTCAGACTACCAAGCATAGATGGTAGTCATTAAAAGAAGACACTGTCAGTATACTTTGCATGTAAATGTAAATACGATGAGCAAATACATAATTGCAGTTGTTATAATTACCCAATAAAGAATGATCCTTGTTTGAATCTCCATCTCCAGTAGGTAGATCTGGTCGGGTGTAATCTCGACTCTTATCATTGTTGTATTTGACGTTCAGATTGACCAGTTTACTGAAATCGATCCTCAAAGTACAGCATGAATTATAGATATTCTGTCCATCAAGAGACTGTGAAAGAATGCAAGAGACAGCATTGTCTTACTGTACGGTTAAATCGGCCTTGCAATCAAAGTGAGCTATGTCCGTTAGATTAAATCGAATTAACTTTTTAATTTTAAAAGAAAATATTTACGTTTCACACATATAACTTGGATAACGGATTACATAACTTGATATTTACATTATAACTTTTTACACAAGTTTATATTATGACACAGTTTGTCATTATCCTGTGCTCTTGGCCACAAGCTTTGACATATAAAATAAGACCTACCAGTTTAGCCTGCTGGGCGTTGACAGGATCACTGAACTGCAGGAGTGCTTGAAATTGGTTGTTCTTGGTGAACGTAATTATCTTCATCACAGTCCCAAACTTACTGAATATCTGAAAATTATTTTTAAAACAACACAAGGAATTTAGTCTCTTCAGTCTAGTTAAAAATCTATGAACAATCAACAAACTATCAGCAAAAGACCAACAATTGAGTGTCAAAAGATGAATTATGATGATACAACCAGAATTATCAGGAAAAAAACATGTTTTCATATTTTACTGTTCCCCTCTTTATTACTGAGAGAATCAAGCCTGCAATGTGCATGGGATACTCTGTTCAAAATGTAATACCTGTTGTAAAACATCGAGAGTCACGGGATAAAACATGTTGTCTATTATAATACGCAGAACAGGACTGGGAGGTGGAGCAAGGTCCAGAACTCCATGGTCAGATGATGGAGAACTTCCATCTTGAACTGCTGAGACCGCTTGCAGCACTGCCTGGGCTCTCTGGGAGAACATGAGGAAATCCAACATCAGATTAAGGTTGGTAATGCTGAGAGCTATTTTATTTTTTGAACAATGTGAATACCTGGTTTAGCGCAGAATCTGTTTTTAGTTCCTTATGGTTAGAGTACTGGATGAAAACGGGACTGTTTCTGACCTAAAGAAAACAATTCGGAGATTATAAAATACATTTACATTATGGCTAAGCAAAAATGGAAGATATTAATTGTGTTAAGTGTGACAGTAATTCACATGGATGTATTTCAAACCTGTGGTGTAACAGCTGCGTAGTAGTTCACCATTGTAATGGCAGCTTCTGCTGTACTGAGCTCCAGAAATGCCTTGAAGAAAAATCAGTACATCACAAATAAATTCATTTTACTTGACAATAACAGGGGGAAAACATGTTATGGTTCAAACCTGGTTTTTGCCCTTTAGCATCAGTATATTGGTCACTTTTCCAAAGGGAAGACCCAGTGCAATGACTTCTGTCTCGGATACTTCATTGGGAAGTTTTCTGATGTGAAGAACTCTCGATGGAGGTGACTCATCCAGACGTTGTTTCTTAGTGTCACTGCCATTTGCTGCAACAACACACATATGCAAGCATTTTACCCAAAAGTAGGAATACACAACAGTGCAAACAATTCTTAACTGCACTAGTCGACTACACGTTATGTTAGCTTTAAATTTAACAAGAAAACAAATGCTTTTCTTACCTGCCATAGAGCTAGGGTTGCTAGCGTACATACTGAGCTCATCTGAGCCTCTCTGGAAAAATGATCAGAAAAACAAGTGAAGATACCCGCAAGGATTTTATCAATATGAATACAAAATAAGAATGCTTGCCTTCACACCAACCGCAACATCACTGTTGAAGAGTGCATAGATAAGGAAAAAAAAAGTAGTTAAATAACCGAAATAACAATAATAACAATGTTATAAGTACTTCACGTTTTACATTCTATCCGTACATTAATTTCAAGCTAGCGACACGCTTCTATTGGTTATCAATAACAATGTTGGTAGTTTGCAATTGTAATAATTTCGACTAAATAAAAATAATATCCCATAAAGTTACGCCCTCCGCTACACCTTCTGTAAGCCTGCGACTACCGCTGCTAACACTGAAATTAATAGCAAATTTCTAATAAAACGTAGTGTTAAGCATCAGTGTTGAGTTTGTTACAGTTTATTACAATATCGTTCTATAAATAAAATCACAAGTAATACCTCATAAAACCAGTCCAGTTCATGTTTGGACTTTTAGTTTAGCTAGCTGTCACAAGGTCCTGCAACAGTACAATGTCGGGTTTTACAGCTCAACTAACAGTTAGCACGTCTAAAATCAAGAACACAGTTTTGCATCTCTTTAGATGGAGCTCATGCATTACTAAGAAGCGAGCGTTTAGACGTTTACGTCCACAATTGAGGACATTTTACCCATCCATTGCAGCTCTTTGTCCTCTTCTGCGTGAACGTACGTCAAACACAACGCCCGAATCAGTGGAAGCAAAATGGGCGTCGTCTAATCAACAGGACAGAGGGCTCAGTATCGCCACCTTTTGTATTGGAGGGTGACATAATTTTTTGCATATACAGTATCTGCCCTCTGTAACATGTGTATTATACAGTAGTGGAATAACTCACTCAACCATTGAAAGTAGATATTTTATTGATCCCGAAGGAAACTCTGGCTGCTGTATATTGTCTATTTAAAACAATATAAATACAAAATAATTGTACATTCTCATCATTTCAGATTGTTAGTTTTTTAAAACTATCATCACTACCAATGTTGATAATTACACAAATGATTACTTGGCCCACAAAATACCAATCACAGTCAGTTAGTGCATGTAAATTTCTCAAAATGTATGTTATGAGATTTTGCTCAGTGCGGTCATGTAATGAGGTGTCTCAAACTGCAGGCTAAAAACTACAAGCTACAGTACAGGATGAATATGCAACCATCGCATGACTTCCATAGGTCATAGTTTTACCCGACAATAAAAAGACAATAAAAGTTGGCAGTTAAAAATGGATGTTTCAGGATGCTGCTTAGAATAAAACAACATCATGGAACGCGCAAAAGAAGTACATACTGTATTGTCCAAGTCTGATGATCAAAAGGGAACAGAATTGGTTTCATGAAGAATAGCACAATCAAATATGAGCAAATCCAGATCTTGTGACAGATTTCATCCATGTGTTAAAAACCAGATAGGCTGAAGTTTTGTATGACTTTTGTTTCAGCAGACTGGATTAATTGGCACACCTCTCTTGGGTTGATATGGTGTTGTCCTGTTAACCATCTTGATGCAGTCTATGATTGGACAGACACTCAGGCATAGAGTACATCCAGTACAGCTGTCAGTCACAAATGGAAGATGGGTCTCTGGGTCAAACGTTATAGCCTGTAGAGACAAGAAGCAAAATGCCATTAAGACACAAACGGCATCCTATGTGAAAAGAGGCAAGATAAACAGAGACACTAATTCTTTCAAATCTGCCAAGCCAGCGTTAAGTACATCAATCAATTTTTGACTGTCTACTCTGTTGAGGGTCAAAGGTTAGCTAGAGCATGTCACGGTATAGATGGCATGTACCCTGAACCCGTTGCCAGTCACTCGCCCTTGCTTGCTGTGAGTCTTCAATTAATTTACCAAGCATGATTTAAAACGTGAGAGGAAACCAGAGTACAAGAAAACAATGAAAAGTTTTTGGGCCGAAGTTCAAACTAAGATCCTCTGAGTGTTAGACTGTGCTGCCCGCTTCAGCTACATGTTAAAGGTAGGGGGAAGCAGGATAACAATAAAAATATATAAATTTATTTTAAAAAAAATTGTACTGCTTATCTTCACTGGTTAACACGTCATCTCATAGTTGAGTTCTGTGTGAATTGATTGTATATACCTGATAACCAGAGTCGTTGCAGGTCATGTAACATTTCCCACAGTTGATACACATCTCCTCATCAATCAGAGCCTGAACCTGATGAGTAGGACAAATGAAATATCATAATGAGACCAACATTTTAAAATGAATAGTTTTAATTTTCGCTAAATGTAATACGAGCACTACCTGTAGAAGTAAATGCAACATCAATAAATACCTGCTCCATGTTGTTAAGATCTTGATAGGCTCCGATGTAGCGCAACGCTCTTGCTATCACATCCTGCAAACAAAGAGCCAGAAAAGAAATATTAATGAAATAAACATGCATTTATGTGGAGTTTTGTTTTTGCATTTCAAAAGAACAAACCATATCAAACTAAAATTTTGCATGCACGCACAATACCTTGACAGCTGGAACAGTTTTTTTAGGCGTGTTTATTTTGGATGCGGTGGCTTCCATCACATCAGCACCCTCAGCTTCTCTGAGATGTTTTTTATATTGTGCAATGGCCTCTGTCCTCTTCTGAAGGTATGGTCCAAAACTTGGGAGACTCTACACAAGCATTTTCTCGTTTCAATCAATTCAATCAAATCAATTTCTAGCAATCTTATCATTTTAAAGTCACCAGAGTTAATATACCTGTCCGACGAGGTCTTCCAGTCTCGGAATGGGTTTTCCTTTCTGATGTCTCTCTGTTGGAGGAGACTGTCCCTCCCAGTCCTTCAGCTCAAGGCTCTTTAAGTAGAGCAAGGTCTTCAAACCTATGCATACACAAAACGCTCAACATGATGAGTTCACAAATCATAGCAAATTTATTAACACGGTGCAAATACAAAAAATATTATTTCATACCCACACAGTAGTCCTCAATCAAAGTGAAGTCTTGGTTCTGAACAGCACTGCACACCTGTGTGTACACTTTTTTAGTCAAACAAACCATATAAAAAAGATGCTATTAAATTGAAATGGACATTATGTGCCGAACTGTAAGGTAGTAAAACCATGTGACTTATTCTGACCAACCAGCAAATAATAAATTAGCACAATAACATGTCATGATATTGTCACCTGTAGCACTGAGGCACCAGTATGAAGAAACTGTAAACCGGTTTCTGCTGAGTCAATTCCCCCAGTGGCCAAAATTGGAAAACCGGGAATTGCCCTGGCGATGGCGGATACAGCTCGGAGAGCAATTGGTCTGATGGCATTGCCTGCACAAATGATCATACAAATCCATTCATGTGGCAGTGATTCATAAATTTCTATTCATTTTTATTCACCCATACCCCAAAAAGTAAAAAAATTAACTCAAAAGTGAATGTTTAGCTTTATGGTCCAATGATGAATTACATTTTAATTACCGTATTTTCCGCACTATAAGGCGCAACTAAAAACCTCCAACTTTCTCAAAAGCCGACAGTGCGCCTTATAATCCAGTGCGCCTTATATATGGACAAAGTTTTAAAATTGGCCATTCATTGAAGGTGCGCCTTATAATCCGGTGCGCCTTATAGTGCGGAAAATACGGTAGGATGTGGATCCGGAAATTTGAGACTGATCCAATGTTGTAACTGGCTAAATTTGATTTCTCAACTTAATTGTGTTCATTCAACTTTGGCTTGACTCATGAATTCAAGATGGGTTTTTGGAATTGCTTTGTTAAAAATGTCTCCAGTGCATTTACGAGAAACTGCAAACTAAAAGATGTGGCACGTTTGTTGATATGTGTTTTTACCTGACACCCCTCCATATGTGGTACGTTTAGCAGCTCCAACACCTGGCCAGGGTGAACCATCTGCCTTCAGTCCCATCATACCCGAAACTGTATTTGTGGCTGTAACGCCATCTGCCCCACCTGAATTACACATTTATTTTAGGTTATGGAGTCATACAAGAAGTACATTGGAGTAGGAAAATATATGCATACCTTCATAGGCAGCCTTAGCAATATCGACAATGTTGGTAACATTTGGTGTCAGTTTGGCAAAGAACGGGATGGAAGAAGCAGCTCGCACCCAGCGACAAATGTTACGCACCAGCACAGGGTCCTAATGTGTAATAAACTATAAATGACTAACGCTTTCAAAATGAATGAATGAATGAGTGAGTGTACCTGCCCACAGGCCAACCCCATGCCTCTCTCTCCCATCCCATGAGGACAGGACAGGTTCAACTCCAAAGCATCAGCACCTGATTTCTGAAAGGAGAGGTACATGTCAATTTTATCTTCAAAACAACATATCTGAAAAACGATGTATAATACGTACCACGGCCATCTGAGCTAGCTCTGTCCAGTCTTCCTTGTTGTAACCGCACATGATGCTGGAGATCACAACCTGATTGGCAGAAGAAGAAAAAAAAGCATATTTTTCCATAATTAATTGCAATGGAGAAGTATAAAACCCCAAATTAAAATATGATGAAAACTTGCATTATTTGGAAAGTCTTGCTTAAGCTCAGAAACTGATTGACACCAGTAGGCTGCTGTCTTTTCACTAATCAGCTCGATGTTGAGGAATGATCCCTGACCTGGTCCAAAGACATGACCAGAAGTGGTGCCACGTACAATACGGGGAGAAACATTAGTAACCAGGTCCTGCAGAGACAGAAGAAAATAATCCGGCTATTAATTATATAATCAACTCACTGCAAAAGATCTAGGTTTATTACGTATATATACACAATTCGGCATTTTGAAACAAGTATGCACTTACTTTATCCAATCCAAAGGTCTTGGTTAACGCAAAACCCCATCCTTGTTCGAACGCTCTTCGGATCATGGCTGCGCTGGTGGTGGGCGGGGCAGAGGCCAAGCCGAATGGGTTGGGAAACTTTATTCCGCAAACATCCACACTGATGTCCACCTGATCAATAGCACTGTAGAATAATGGCATCTTTGGAATTTTATCCACTGTCTGGCCATAGAGGGACTGCAGAATGAAAACAGGATTATAAAAATACTCTATATAATGAATATCTCATTATACTAACCCATAGTTTTATAACTTGCTCTTTACTCTAATGAAGTTGTTTTCTTTTAATATTTTTTTCTCTGATTAATTTAAATACAATTTAAATTTTAGGGTTAGACAAAAAGACAGTGGTTCACTACCTGTATGTATCTATGAATATGCCATGAGGCTTGTTTGCCATCATTGACTGATTCCACTGTGGTGTTTGCCAGTCCAGCAATGTCTCCCCCTGCAAACACCCAGGGCTCACTCGTTTGCATGGTTTCAGAGTTGATCTCGGGAGTACCCCAACGAGTCATCTTGACTGGAGACATAGCTTCACTCACTGCATAAAGAATAAACATGCAACAAACAAAGGGTCAGTTTAGTGGATCATCAAAAAAATGACCCCCTCCATCCGTCTGATTACCTGCCGGCTCACTGAGCATGGAACCAAAAGCGCTGATGATGTAATCTGCCTTCAACCGTACAACTTGGTCCTCATCTTCCAACCAATTTCCATCCTCGGCCTCCTCAGTACGACAAAACTGTAATCCGGCGACGTGGCCATTCTTCATAATGACCTCTCTGGGAGAGAGGAAGGGTAGGAACTCGCATTTCTCCTCTTTAGCCAACTCCATCTGACCAAAAAGCGACATTAATCACTCTGCTTATCCACATCCATTTGTCCATGCACACCCGTACCTCCTCGGGAACAGCCCTGATGTTGGTGAATCCCTTCCTGAAACAGACAAACACTTTCCTGGCTCCGCAGCGGAGGGCAGAGGTTGCACAGTCGAAAGCAGTGTCGCCGGAACCCAGAACAATCACCACTCCTCGTAACTCGGGGAGGTTGGAGCGACACTGGCACATCCCTGGAGAGCGAGAGAGATGGTGAGTAAGTGTGTACACGTTTACATGTGTGCGTACGGCTAAACCTTTTTTGCTTGCTGTGGCCACCATGGGCAGAAAATCTTTGGATGTGAAGAAGCCTTGATCCATGGATAAACCCTGAAAGATTTGTGCTCTGTTGGCCTGAGGTAGACCTAAAATTACACAAAAAAAAATACTTTTAAAAAGTTTCATTGTCTTACAAAGCCATCTGCACAGTTGTTGAAATAATTGGAAATTTTAAAGTTTAATTATATAAATTATTAAAATTGTTACTGTAGTTATTATCAAAGTAAAAATGTCATATTCTTATAAATTTAATAATTTTGCCATCCCGGGATAATACGCTGTACAGTTTTATTTTCATTATTTTGCTTTTTTTTTTCAAGTTCAAGTTATTAAATATTTCTTGCTTTACAAAGCATTACCTAACTTAATTTCCCCATTGAAAAATAGATTTCTCGTTGAAGAGGACTCACCAATTCCAATGAAGATTGCTTTGAATCCATCTTCTTTCAGAGAAGTCAGAGTCATTCCATTCATACCAAGACCCTTCTCACATACGACCTGGTAAGGATTACAAAGCAAGATTTCTTAAGGAAGGACTTAAAATACTATACAAACAGTAATATATATGTTTTAAAACCTATTATATCACATTTCTATTTTGCGTGGCAGAATATTTTCTCAAAAATTTTCCAAAATGTTATTTTTGGTGGCTGTATGATGGTGGAGGTATCTTTACTGTACATGCTTAAGAACATAGTAAAGTTATCAGAGATCATACCTTGATTCCAAGGTCCTTCATCAAGTCTATTTCAAATTGGACAACCTCATATGGGAGACGGAATTGGGGGATTTCTGCTGTGCTGCATGAGAGGACAAAGGTCATTTTGTTTTTCCATGATGTTGTTGATAGGCTTCATGTAATTTATTTTTCTCAAAATGTGTGCTGTATGTAAATATGCCTCACACATGCCAAAGTATGAATACTAGCCAGAATAGAAAAACTAAACCTTAATAACAATAAGTTTTAGGTTTTAATTGAGACACTAGTTTTATGCAGTACTGAAGATGTGTAATTTACTTTTCTCCGAATATCAATACCTTAGCCCTCCAGTGTATTTCTGTTTCTCAAATATGGTAATTTGATCATATCCGAGGCGGCCGAGAAAAGAGGCACAGCTAATGGAAGCGGGGCCGCAGCCAATAAGAGCAATCGGTGCATGGTAAGACTGCGGCATCTCATCGGGTGGTGGTAGCTCAGGATTTCGGATCTGAGGGATGCCCATCTTACTAAACACCTGTGAAGATACGCATATATCACATATTAGGCTTTCCTCCAAATCCATGCTGCTTATTTGCACTTGGATGGCGGAGTGCATCTAAATAGTATTTTTTTTGTTTGCAACTTTTTACCTCGGTAGCAAATTGCTGCAACCCTCCGATGTTAATGGGACCTTCTTCAGAAGCATACAGGTTGCAGCCCCCAACACACAGCTCTGATGTGGGACAGACCATTCCACAGGTTAGACCAAGAGGGTTGTCAGACAGGATGGCCCGTGCTGCTCCATAGTAGTTCTGACATGTAGGACATACAGTAAACACACACATTAAAAAAAAAAAAAAAAAAATCTTCACAATTATCTGAGTGCAACCCTGAGTGTGTACAGTACCTTATTAGAGATACTTGTAATAAATGACTTGATGTCCAAGTTAGTGGGACAGCTTTTCTGACAAGGAGCATCCACACATTTGAGGCACCTAATAAAAAATTGACATAATTGGCACATTTATTAATGTCTTTTGTAATTTGTGGTGAATAATAGGACTTATTCGATTCTCACCTTAGAGCTTCTCGAAGAGCTCCACGCTCACTCAGGGTTGTGTGTTTTATATCGTCAAAGTTGTTCTCTAACTTAGCACAGGACTGAGAAAAGAAATGAAAAAATATATATTATTGAGGAATTAAGGGAAATGCTTTTAGAGTTGTTCACATTAAAGTCAAACACATACATTGCAGCTTCTGTCAGGATTACGTTTCCAGTGTTTCTTTTCTTTCTTCTTGTTCGCCGTGGACATGATCTGAGTATGAGTCTTGACCCTTGGATTCAGAGCCAAGATGCTCTAAAAAAAAAAAAAAAAAAAAAAAATACATGTCAATCAGTCAAAGGGAAATAATTGTCATGAGTTTATGAGATGTTTATTTTACACATTCTTGTTTTTCCCCCTTGCGCCTTTCAACATTTATATAACATTTTATTTTTGCATGTTTTTTTTGCTAACATACCTGTTATCTCTCTTCATGGCAAAGCACTGACTTTATGGAACATTCTGGGAAGTTTGCTTGTTTGAATGGTTGGGGTCGAGTAGATAAGATACTATCAGGTCATTGCACTGTGGTTTTGTGACCAGTTGAGGATATCCACACAAAAAAAAAAGTAATGAGTGACATATCGTTTTTATCTGCAACTAAAAGAGCCATTCTGACACAAGTGAATATCGTAAGAGAAAACCCCCTGCAATCATTTTAATCAATTTAGATTAGGAGATTATTATGCAATTTTTTGTTCAGTTGTACTGGCATAAATGTATTTTGCAAATGTATTTTCACATAGTCATGTTGTTAATTAAGTACTTAGTAAATCAGAGGTGTCCAAACATTTTTCTCAGAAAAATACAGAAACAATGTTCAAATGCTTTAACTTTTAAACACAGTCAAATTAATCAATTATATTAGTGATTTAGAAAAAAACAGCTACTCAAGGCTTTCTCATAAAATTGATTAGGCAAATAGCTGAGGATATTATTTCAGTTAGAAACAAAACAAGAATAATCTAAAGTAAGACGACCTTGACACTAAGCAGAAAGTGTAAGAAAACATTTTTGAAGGCTGCTCACCCGAATGCCATCCCCCCCCCAAATAAACAATCTTGTTTACTTGCAAGTTAAACACTAAAGCCAAACTGTGTCAGGGTTTTTACTTTGTGGACCTGGATTTGTAATCTTTGTCGAATTATGAAATAGAATGCGGCTGCAACTTCAAAAAATATCTTATGGCATATTGCACTGACGGGTTTAGATGAGGTCAAGCTACACTCAGTGCGTTCCTCAAAACTTCGTGACTTCCTATGATTGTTATGTAACAATCTTAGCAAAACACATTCTTGTCTAAAGTATTTGACCCAAATGCGTGCAAAATAAAAAAAAAAAATCACAATTTTTTAGATGGACAATGAATTTACATTTTGTAGTAGAGTGAGCACCAACAGAAGTATTTGCTCCATTCTTGTGCCAAGTTGTACAGAGAGAAAACACAAGTCGTTACCTCAATATCTGGAAGATCTTTACTTAGCATGACACCTCTTTTCTCTGTTTCAGCAGCAGCAAAAATTTTCTGTAGTTTCAAGCTGCTTCTACAAATCAGAGAGCTCTCTAAACTCTACCAGCTTCTTCTTAAACAACAGTCATTTGAAGCCTCTTCTACTCCACTTGGGAATTTAAACTAGTGGGTGGAGCTTATTGGAGGCTCCAGTGCTCAAAGTTTAGCACTGCTGAGCAGGGGTTAGATTCAAACAACACTCTGGAAAGATTAAACAATAACCATATAACAGAGCGTCGGTTCCAAACTCCTCTCCTGAGATCTTTATCATATATATTTTACCATGTTTTTTAACTCACTCTGACGGCCAGTTGTAATGTTTGATAATGGCGTGCAAATTTTTTTCAATCATGAGCAATATCAATTTAGAGCTGCTTATATTCATTTTTAAACAGAAAAAATAAGACAGTTTCATTTTTTTGGCAATTAGTCTTTATGTGCGTCTAAAAACATATTACAAAAGTCTGATACAGAAATGATTTAATCTGGATTTGACAATTTTATTTTTTGGTATGCATGTCAAATGTCATTGAGGTAGAGCATTGAAGCAGCAGAGGCGAGTAGGGCGACAACAGCGGCCATGGCAACACCTAAAAAAGAGCAGAATCAAAACAGTGCAGTAACGCCATAGTGATGTGCAATGGTTGACATTTGAAACTAGAATTCAGAATTTCTAAAGTACAGTGGTTAATACGAAAGCAGCTTTAACAACAAAGTGATGCAAGGAAATGTTGCTGTAGTTCACCTATGTAGTTGTTTCTCTTGGGTTCTTGCACTTCAACAATTTCTACGGTAGAATCTAAAAACATAACACAAGTGCAATGTTGCTAAGAAAAACACATTTAGAACCACAAAATTTGACTTCATAAAAAAAAAAAACAAATCACCTTCGAGTTCTTCACTTTCTATGATTTCAGCAGCAATTTCCTGCTTGGAATCCAAGTTTTGATCAGTTATTTCGATGTCCAACATTTCTTTCAACCTGTCAATGACCTCAGACGGGTCCTCGTCATTGAACTTGTAGTCAGACACGCTTAGAGTCCCACTAACTTTTGCAGGACAAAAGACACGATGAGGGAGGCAGAATCGCTCTAAAAGACACGAGCAATTAGTATTAATTTCCATACAAACAAGCCTGGAATGGTTCTTAAGAATTGAAACGAGCGTCCACGGTCTAAGTACCTGTCCCTTGCTTGTCTCCGCTGATTCCTTTGCTCTCATTTTCTGTAGCCACAAACTCATCAAGCTGCATCTGAACTCTCGTGACCATGGTAGAAACCACATCTCTCTTCAGCATCTATATGAATATTGGATATTTGAAGACAAAATGTTTCCTACAAACATCTACCATGTTAAAAGCTACCTTCTCAGCCAGTTTGGCTTTTGGTTTATTGTTGTGTAGGTAAGCTCGACTATGGATGGCTCCGCTGATTGACAAGCAGCCGCCACACTGCTGGACCACATCTCTTGAACTGTCCTGTTGTTCCTGCCATACAGAAAGATGACATCTACCAAACTGTCGAGGAACCTTTTGCATATCATGGACATCAAGACCAAGTATGGTACAACATAACTTTTAATTCATTACAGAGTAATTGCATAATGTTACAATGTGGTTGCAACTTACCGAAGTGACGAGCAGCTGAGCAGTGAGCGTGTGTCTCACATTCCTCTTCTGCAAAATGTGTATCAAATACAATCTTAGAATTTTATTCCCCAGACCTATCTTTGTATGCACTGAATGTGTGTCTTGGTGTAAAAGTCAAAAACTTTATATGATATTAATTTATATTAACCTGTCCCGTTGTAAGTTCTGCATCTTCAGGCAGCTGTACGCCATCAATCAAACAGACTGCATTCTCAATCTGGTTCGTCCAGACGTTCAGTCCCTCCTAAAACATAGAAAGTACTTAGAATAAATCTGTAAACATTCTACTTTGTGGATGACTGATTTAGTGTCACTACACGTACCTTAAGACACTTATCTATGCTCTTTGAACAGGTCGTGTTTTCCGGTAGCGGAACACATAAGTCCACATTTACACAACAACTTATTGTGGACCAGGATGAATATACGCCTGACTGATATTTCCAATCAGCAGGCTTGGCCAAACTCTGGAAAGAAATCAATGAGTTCCATAGAAAGGTAATTTGCACTTTAAGCCACATTTTCACAAAAGTAAATCCACAGTAAATTCACTTCCCCTTTAAATGTTAAACTACCACCCAAAATTACTAATAGCTGCAAAGAGAAACTGACTGAGAACTCACCTTGGGATCTTTTATATCAAATGTTCTGCAGCTAATTCTGATATAACAGAGTAAAGATATACAACAAGTAATTCTATGCAGTAATTGTAAGTAAATGCAGGATACTTTCGAGACTTGGGGCTGACGTGCAGTGTGACGCAGTCGGTGACTTCATCATCATCAGCTTTCCACAGTATTTCAGATGATATCAGACGCTGCACTGCAAACACCAGCTTCACGCAAACACACAAAGATGGGGAATAATAGCTAATAATAAATAAGAGGATGTTTATGGCCAGTTCTATGCTTTGACAATCTAAGTGAACCTCACCTGACGAAGTGTGGCTAGTGTTTCTTTTGCATCGGCATCAGTAATGATAAACACTCCTAACACAGACAAGCCTCCTGGCAACATTCTGGAAACCTGCACAAACAAACCGATGCAGATCATCAGTGGTGAAAACATCTGGTGTCCCATCGCACGTGAGTTTCTTTATGGTTCCTACCTGTCGAGCATGTTCACTGATCCATTCCTTGTCTAGAGACTTTCCTGCATCAACAAGAGGTTCATCTTTTGGTGGTGTTTGACATGCCATGACAACAAAATCCCTCTGCGTAGAGTTCTGAAACGTAACGTAATCAAGGGCATTAGGGCTTAATTTCACAATTGTGCTAATGCAATATAGAGCGAGTCATATTTTTTTTCCATATTATGGTGTAAAACTATTGTAAATATCATGAAATCCAGAGTAAGATAATACATACTAATTATACATAGATTATTTGCTTTATATTCAACCATTCTCTTTTTCTATTCTTTAGAGTGAAATAGACATTTATGATCAGTAACTACAGTTAGTAGATGCCAGCCTTTTGTTTTTAGTTTATTGCAGGTCAAGCCACCTCCAACAGATGTTGACTTACCTGCCCAATGACTAGGCCAGTGACATCATCCGATTGTTGAGCACATAATTTGGACAGATATACCTCCACTGCGTCGTCTACGATGTAACCACGGCCCATCTTGCCTGTACATTAACACATACATTTTAAAATACAATACATCTCATATGTGCGGCTGGAATGCAATGGAGACGTGGCATAACAGAAAACAAACAAGAAGGCATTCAGCACTTTGAATCTAACAATGTGTCATGCACAATACAATTCACAAACAGCTTTATGGTACTGTAGTATGTAGTATATATATTAAATCAACAA
Source organism: Syngnathus scovelli (assembly GCF_024217435.2). NCBI lineage: Eukaryota > Metazoa > Chordata > Actinopteri > Syngnathiformes > Syngnathidae > Syngnathus > Syngnathus scovelli. The sequence continues at coordinate 9,819,826 of NC_090863.1, forward strand.
GCAAACAACAATAAAGTAATTTTAGCGAACGACAGATTTTCCACCTGATCTTAGAATTTAACGTAGTGAAATACAGAATCGACAATGATCATTCAATATACAGTGTGGTAGATACCTGCAGAAAGACGCTCACAGAATTATCAATCGAAATGCTGGGATTTGACTACCGGGGTAACTACTTGTGACAGTTTGCGGTGGCTCATCGAAATAAATAAAAACTATGTTTACCAGAATGCTTAGCGTGTGAGACTTCCGTCGCATGCCTCTGACGTAGCAAGTAATTTTTGTTACATTACTGCAATCATTTGTTTCCGTTTTAGTCGTCAAAATAAAAACTCACACTACGACAAAATAAAACTTTGTTCGTATCAAGTTGTCATTTTTAGGTAACAATTCATTAATATTAAATGTATTATGATACACACAGTAGCAAATACGCAGAAAAACAACAACAGACCATTCTCAGAGGGTATGGTTTGTTTTATTTTGAAATATAAAGTTATCCTTCAGCTGGTATATGTTAGAAAATTGAAACCTTTACAGATAAGCTTGCCCGTGCATTTCGAGAGCAGTTCCAGCTCGTTATGTCTTCAGGATAAGTTTTATACATTTACGATCGTTTTGTAGGATAGTCGGAGATGGCGGCTGTCCTGCTGCAAGCCCTGGAGCGGGCGGAGTTGAATAAACTCCCTAAAGGTGTCCAAAACAAGCTGGAGAAGTTTGTTATGGAGCTACAGAATGAAAACGAGGCGCTCAAGACCCAACAGGACAGAGTCATAGCGGACTGTGGTACGCACCTATCTACATTTAGTTGAAATATAGTTTCTTTAGTATTAAAACTGCTATGGAAACGCTTCAGATACACAGTATTCCAAAAGTATCGTCTAATTAAAGAAAAGAAAAGAAAGAATCTTTTGCACATGATGCACCCATCACTGGCTAACGATAGCGGCGTTGCTAACTTTAGCAATAAGCTTTTTTAGACGTTACAATTCGGCACACTAATCTGTTTACGTCGTGGATGTGACAACAATAATTATATTTACATACTTTCAAGTTTATAAATATGTTTCAATTCGGCACAGTAATTCGTTTACGTTGTGTGTGTGTTCTCTCCTACAGAACAGCAGTACTTTGACACTGAGAGGAAACTTAGAGAGGGTCAGGAGCTGGTCGTGACTGCCACAAAAGACCTGCAAACACTCGGGGAGGAAAATAAGAAACTAAGTGAGTTTTCACAGGCTCATATATGTACTTGGGATTTTTGTACGTTTTAATTCAGTACTCATAGCTCTATGTATATTTTGTGAGCCTTATCACAACAAGATTGATTAAAAATGCTTGCTTGTTGATGTTGTTCATAGGATGTTGTCCTTTGTTTTCTTTGTACAGATGAAGAGCTGAGTGCTCTAAAGGGAATTGATGGAGACACTCCCGAAGATAAAACCCAGCAGCAGGTTTGTGTTAAGATTATTTCACTTTGTCTAAAATAGCAAAAATCCATCTGCCCGTGTGTATTTGAACGCTGCAGTCCAAATCAAAGTATGAGATCGAGGCGGAAAATAGAGAACTGGCGCGGCTGCTGGAGAAGAGAACACAAGAGGTGGAGAACCTTACTGGTATGTTTGCTAATGCTCCTCTGCATTAAGGACCTTTGCTGTACATACGAACACGTTGATCATTTATACATTTCATTTTTTTTGCTTTTAATTTTTTGTGTTTTAGAGGATGTAAAGCGCCTGAATGAGAAACTGTTGGAGACAGACAAAGTGAAATTGGAGTTGCAGTTAAAACTGGATGAGCGCCATTCCTCCGAGACCTCTGTGCAGGTAAACAATGAAACAACCATTGGTCAGAGTGCGAGAAAGTGTGGAACTGCTGTAAAATACTAATCTTACTGTTATCACCTGCCAACAAATGACGTACATGCTTATAAACCTTTGTGTTAAATCGTAATTTGGGAAACGCACCCCTTGTTATTCTTCTGACGGCCAGCTAACAATATAATGAATGCTAAAACGTGTCCATGTTGTCCATGTTCCGGTAGCACCGGGAAAAGCGCATGGAACAGGAAAAGGAGCTACTGGAAAAGAAAAATGAGTGGTTATCTGCTGAACTGAAGACCAAAACTGAGGAACTGCTGAGCAGTAACAGAGAAACAGGCAAAGAGATTCTGGAGCTCCGTGGTAGTCTAAAAACCAAGACCGAGCAGGTAACACACAAACAATGTAGTAGTGAAAAAAGCTGAGCAATTTGTGTAAAATGTAAATCTGGAGTCCTTCTTTATTAAAATCCACAACATCCATGTTTTTAAATGTCACGAGTCGATACATAGCCCAGTGTCTACTATTGACGGGGTGTTCTTCAATAGGTGACCAGTCTGGAAAGTCAACTCAGTTCTCTGAAGCAGTCCGGTGAAAACCAGCACAAACGAGCTGAAGACCTTAACAACAAACTGAAACGGGTAGGTCAACAAATCAATACGTCAGCGTTGTCCTTGAACTCTTGTTGTAAAACATAGTTGGTTCTGTTTGTATGAAAAGGCTACTGACAAAGCCATGACTTTTTACTGTTGTCTCAACCTTAAGAGTTTGTTTTTATAATAGCTTTAGTGGAAAAGGCTCTACAGTGGAGTCATAAAAAGCAGTGATTGCATTTGATATACAGTATACAGTTAACTCGACAAGCTGGGCCTCAGTACTTACCTCTGCAACTGGCTACTGGACTTTTACGCTATAGTCTGCTGTATGCACACTTGCTCCATTTTTGCTCCTCTTATTTATTATGTTATTTGTTTATTATTTATTCATCACTCTTATTTATTCATTGTTTGTGCCTTCTTGTTTATATTTTTTGTGTTGTTTACTTGTTTGTATATTGTGTACCGTAATTTCCGGACTATAAGCCGCACTGGACTATAAGCCGCACCAGCTAAAATTCAGGGATATTTTAGTTTTTTTCTTACATAAGCCGCACCGGACTATAAGCCGCACGTGCACATGAGTTTTTTACAAAGAAAGACAGTACACAGAAAGCCGTAAAAATCCATAAACACGCCGTGCCGCCATTTAAGCCTCAGGGTTCAAAGTAACCTTCTGAATAAAATGCATTAAAAGTTCACATTCATTACAACTTGTTTTTGGTGAGCAAAATTTCAGAAGAATTGAATTTAAATGCTGATTGATTGGGTTTTAATACAATGCAGATGGTCCAAACAGCGCCACTCTGAGTCACATGGCAGAGTAAGAGAAAGGGTTTACAGCCCTTTGACGCAGGTAACTTAGCGTGCATTCCTACTAAAGCTCATAATAGTCACAAACAACACAGCCAGAATAAGCAGCACCCATAGTAGTGTTTTAAAATAGTATTTTTGTTGTTGTTTTTTTCTTCAAGATACCGCACAACAGTGGTCCACAGCCTTTTTACGAGTGTATAAAAGTGATCAAGTCATCACAAAAATCACGAAAAAAATCTTATATAAGCCGCACCTGACTATAAGCCGCAGGGTTCAAAATTTTGGAAAAAAGTCGCGGCTTATAGTCCGGAAATTACGGTACTATGTCTTGTCACCGTGGGATAGTGGGAACGTAATTTCGACCTCTTTGTGTGTCTTGGCATGTGAAGAAATTGACAATAAAGCAGTCTTTGAATTTGACTTTGATTATGCAGCCCAGAATGACAACATGTAAAAAAAAATTCTCCTAATTTTAGTGTTTTGGTCAGGGGAAAATGGGTAAGTTAATTATGAATTAATATATATATTTTTTTACCTGTTTAACTCTCTAGGCTAAGGATGAACTGACTGTCATGGAGGAGAAATACCGGAATGAGCTCAATGCTCATGTCAAGTTATCTTCTCTCTACAAGGTGAGACCAGAATCATCATATATTTAATGTTCGCTTGTCAGTTTTATGGAGACTATCCCATTCGATTTAAAGGGAGGATAAAGGCACTCGTGTGATAGAACCGCATTAAAAATATTATGTCAGTGCTAAAATTCTCCCATGGAAAAAAAATCTGAAGAGATTTAATGGTATTTATGGTAATTCCTCATCACAATTGTGTCAATCTATATTTGTATATCAATCGATTGATTATTTTTACATCCCATTTTGCAGGGTGTCGCAGCAGACCTGGAAACTAAAAACCAAGAACTGAGCAGGGCTGTTGAAGAACTCAGCAAAATGGTTAAAAACACTGCCGAAGGTTTGAGTTTGCTTGCAATTTTTTCCAAGATTATAACACTTTAAAATTCCCGTTTTTAATAGTGTAATCATACGTCCATCTGGTCTCTTTTATTGAATTGACCAAAGTTGCATACATACAGCAAGGTGCGTCACTAAAGTTCCAGGACGGCTGTCACAAAAGATATATTTTAAGCACAAACAGCAACTAGTCCCCTTCAAAGTAATGCCCCTGGAATCTAAGACACCTCAGAATTCAGGGTAAAGGGTGAGAAAATGAAATTAGGTTGATATGTAGGGACTCAAAAGGTTGCTCCATCAATAGATATATGATGGTTGTTCCTCTGGTCCACATAGAATAGGAAAATTTGTACTTTGAATTCCAAATATAACTTTTTTGGCACTAGTTTGATGTGAAATGAAACTTTTGTCAACTTAAGGGCATTTAACGTACTTCAGCTTAAAAATATGAAAAACCTGTATGTTTGTCATAAATTCCTTTTGTATACGCTCTGTTACTGTGTACTGGTAGATAACAAAAGGCTGGAAAATAAGGTGGCTGAAACAGAGGAGAGAAACACCCGTTTAGAAGCAGAGCTTCAAGAGAAGATCAAGAAAATGGAGAAAGAGATGGAAAATTCCATGCTGAAGGCCTCTGGCAAAAAATGCTGTAAGATAAGATGAGCGCTTTATTGTTTTCTTATTTCGGTCTGTTGTCTCGTAAAAATGTTGAATAATTCAATTGAATATTAATGTACAATAGATCAATTGTATTTGCTCATTAGTTAATTTGTAATTTAGTAGTCCACCTTATTGGAAAATCACTGGCTTATTAAGAATGGAAATAAGATGAGGTAGTACTTAAAGTATAAATATAAATGATGTTGTGATTTATCCTGAGCTAAATCCGAATTTAGGAGTTCATTGGCAAAATTGTAATATGACCCCCCATTTCATGATCACTTCCAGGGAGTAGTCTTGACCATTGTTACAATTTTTTTTTTTTTTTTTACCTTCAGGTGTACCCTCTCTGACTGAGGAGCAGCTAGATTCCATGTGTCCTACTGCAGCCGCCATTGCTGCCATTGTCCAGCCTGGAATGAAGTTCTTTGATGTAAGTTGGACAGAACAAACTTGTATTCTGTTTTCCTTATAATGTATATTCTGCCATATACTACTTACATGTTGCTTCTTATTGCTGATTTGCGAAAATAAATAAAGGATAACAATAATAGATCAAGTTTGATATTCTGCTGCCTTTGGATGCTCTTTTTATTTTTTCTATGAAGTAACCATATCCCTTTGACTCATTTCCCTTCTCTCCTATGTATCAGCTGTATAATGCATATTCCGAGTGTCAGACTGAGCTGCAACTGGAGAAGCAGGAGACCGCAAGGTTGAACAAAACGTTGGATGACATCCTCCGAGAGGTGGAATCCAAAGCACTTGTCCTCAGACGCCAGAAGGAGGAGTATGAGACCATGCAGGGCTCAGTGGCCTCCCTGTGGAATAAAGTGGAGCAGGCTCGAACGGTCTGACACAAAGTTATTCAATGCGTTCAATTAGTATGAAAACAGATTTCAATAATTTTGCATATTTCCTTAAATACAACTTGTATGTCATTATTAGGAGATCTACAGTTTGCAGAAAGAGAAGGACGAGACCAAGCAACGTTGTGACGAACTGGAGAAGGACAAGCTGAGGACAGAAAAACAACTGGACGATACATCTGCACAAGTAATTTGCATATAGTTACATACACAACAGTGATCCCTCACTATTTTGCAATACTTCCTTTCTCATACACTATTTGCATTAATCAAATATTTTCCTCAATGTGGTATTTCATTCCAGGTGTGTGTACTGCTAGTTGAACTTGAAGAAATCCGAGGTAATCAAGTGACCAAAGATGAAGGCAGTACATCTAATATTTCTGGCCAGGTCAACAGGCCGCATGAGATTTTTTACCGAAGTGTAGAGGAGCTTCAAATGCAAAACAGAAGCCTGCTGGGAAGGTTGAGGAAGTCTGAGGAGGAGAACACATTGCAACAAACCCATACAACATCAGCACGGTAATATTGCTATTACTATGTCCTTTTGTTTTATTTTTTATTTTATTATTTTTAATGATGAGGCCTAGCTAATGCCAATACTAAATGTGAGCAAACACTCCTAATTCTAGAAAAGCATGATATAAGATTTAAGATATTATTATTTATAATCACAGATACATTTTCAAAATGTTATTGCACACATCACACATGAATCCCCTTCATCATTTTATGCATGCTACTTTTTGTAATGACTTAAATCTGCGGTAAATAAATGCTACTTCATTAAGGAAATATTTCTGTCTGTTTCCGTGCAGTGTGTTAGAGTTGGAGACGAGTGTGGATAAACTTCAAAAGGAGCTCGAGCAGCTGAGAGAGCAGAAGAACCAGCAGAAGCAACTTGCTGACTCCAATGCGAGACAGAGAGACATGTACAAAGCCCTGCTATCACAAAGCACTGGATTTGACCTGCCCTCCCAAGGTGACATCTAGAACCCCATTTTAGACCATTTAATCAATTTATGCATCTTACATTATATGTCATAAAGTAAGAGTATATTTCTACACACACACAAAAAAAACAGAAATTACAGGTCTCATTGTGAAGATTTAATTAAACCTGACTGAAGTTTACCATTGAATTTGTGACAGCAAAACTCACATTCATCATTGTCAACATCCAGGCATAAAAAAAAATGGATCTTTAGGAAGAAAGTCTAACTGTGAAAGGGTATAAATAAATGTGTATAATTTGACATTTTTCCTGCGGTTCAGATATTTCCCACCCTGCACCCACTCAACCATCAGCCCCAGTAACTCGTTCAACACCTCATAGAGCTGCTGCGACTGCTGCTGCTGAGTCTACGCAAACCGCACAGGCTAAAGCTGCATTAAAGCAGGTAAAACAAACTGTTTTCTGGATAGACGTGGTATTCTAATTAAACATCTGTTTAACTCAAATTGCCTTTCCGCTCCTCTAGCTAAATGACTCCTTCACCTTGTATAAAAAAGAAAAGGCCGAGAACGACAAAATGGTGAATGAGGCTCATGACAGACTGGAGCGGGAGCTGACACAGGTTCGCTCCAGTAATGCCAAATTGACTTCTCAGTTGGAGTTCAGCAACAAAAGGTGGGGGCAAAATTACAATCCTGATAAATGTACCTTGTCAGACAGTGGTTAGAATTCTGTTCATTTTGTAATGTCTTTATGAATTGCTTTTTTTGTGGTAGGTATGAGATGCTCCAAGAGACTGTCACAGCGTTTCGTAGAGAGACCACAGCTCTCCAAGACAGGAACCAAAAAATGTCTATGACAGTCCAACGGCATGAGCACATTATCTACACTATGACACAGGACCTGCGGCAAGCTAATGAAAAACTGGCACTTGAGGAGGTCAGCATCAACAGCATAAATGTTTATAATAGTTTGTCGTATGTGGCCCCACTAGTTTGTTTGTCCCCTCAACTGCTATTACATACGTATTTTTGTCTAGGTGCGTGTTGAGAACTTGACTAAAGAGAGAGACATGTTAAAACAAGCAGAGAGTCGACTCAACCGAGAGAAAGAGGCCATGTTGGCTGAGCAACGTAACCAAAACCTACTACTCACCAACCTCAAGAGCATACAGGTAATATTGCCTGACACGTGTTTCAACTTTGTTCAAAAATATGTTGCTGACATGGTTGTGAAATTTCACACTTGATGAGAAACTATTTGTAAGCAAACCAGGTCCATTTTCTATATGTCCTCTTTGTTTTCATTTTCACTTTTGAATGCTTTTTTCCCCCCCCTCAATTGTATAGTTAACTATGGAGCGTACAGACGCAGACATTCGTCAACGACTCAACAGTAAGGTTGAGAATCTGGAAACAGAACTTGCCTCGATGAAGACTCGACTGGAGCAGGAAGTAGCCCAGAGACATACCCTTGGACGCAGTATGGATGTACATAACCTTAATCACCTTGTTATATCTAAATAGAACAAAGCTGTTCGATGGTAATCATTTCTTTTGTACGCATTTCCCCCCTTTTTTTTTTGTTTTGTTTGCAACCAGGCTCAGTTGGTCGAAGCTAAAAAACAACTTCAGACACAAAACACCTTGCAGCAGAAGACAAGAGAGATTTTGAGGAACTCCGAAAAGCAAGTGGCTGCTCTGAAAGCTCAACTGTCTTCCATCTCATCTGGGAGTGTTAGTACCCCAGCAACCAGAGCGGCAACTCTTAGAACACCTGTCAGAGGTAACAATTTCCTTTTAAGGGAAATAATGGAGTCGATGCTATGTCCCCCTTTTTCACCATTCCTACCTCTATATTTTCAGTGCGCTCTCCAGTTCAAACTTCTCAGCCTGGCCTGTCCGAGCTCGCAGAGGTCAAAAGTAATCTAAGTGCTGCAGAGGAACAAATTAGCAAACTAGCAGAGCAGCTAAAAATTGCTAATGCTACTGTTGACCAATACAGAGCTGTGGTACTGTCTTTGGAGGACAGTCTGAAGAATGAGAAAGCGGTAAAATTGATTTTTTTTTTTTTTTTTTTGCAAACACGCACGCACAGATTAGCATTGACCCTTTTCTTGATGTCCTCTCAGCAACGCTCTCCTCTTGAGATGAGATTCAAGGAGTCACAAGACATTCAGAAGCAGCTGGAAAACAGAATAATAAAGGTGGAGATAATGAATCAGGAAGCACAAGAGGAGAAAAGGAAGGCTTTGGACGCACTTGAGAAACAAGTAGGTCTTGTCACACACTTGAGAAAATAGGAAAGCCACAAGGTTGTTAAATGAAGCTGTTGTCAGTAGCAATTCAACTGCAATTGCATGTGCTTCATAACATTTGCACTGCCAGTCTGAACTTATAACTTTACAGTGGTTTTTGTTCCATTCGTGCACTAACTTGCCAGAAAATAAAAACTAATTCTCCCCCGTGTGGTAACGGGACGTGAACTTTAAGCATCGGTAAAGAAAATGTAGTACTAAGCGTTCTCTTTTCTTGTCTTTTCCAGGTGAGTGACCTCCAGCGCAGTCTAAAAGCCAGCCAAGCGGATCAGCAGGAGGCGCTGGAGAGAGCTACTAAAGCTGTCACTCTGGAGCAGAAGGCCACACAGGAGAGCCTGTTGCAGGTCATTAATAAACACACATTTACACACTTCCAGCAGAGCGCTGCGTTTCTCATTGAGCATGGCCACACTTCAAATATGTGGGAGGACTCCACCGCACTTCTACCCTCAATTTCAATTTGCTTTTGCATTGTCGAATAGATTTGTTAGTCTCCATGTTGCCAGTGTAACTCAATTAAATCAAGTAGATTAGTTTGTTATGCATATTTGTCTTTGTGCTGGTTTTACTATTACAAAATTGTTTGTTTTCCCTCTTAGACTAAGCAAGCTGGTGAGGCTCAAGCTAAGTACGAGCGAGAGCTGATGCTTCACGCAGCAGACGTGGAAGTCCTTAAGGAGTTAAAGAAAACATTGCAGCAAGAGGCAGCACGGAAGGGAGAGATGGAGGAGCAATTGAACAAGTGCGACTCACTTTTACAGGAGAAAACCACAAGCTGGACAACTTTGGAGAAGCAGCTGAAGGTGGGACTGTGGGAGGAATGACTCGGGAACTTTTACTCAGAGAACTATCACTTGTTTTGATTGAATTGTTGTCACTCATCGGCATTTACTTTGACTGCAACAGGATGAAGTGGCTAGTCAGAGTCGGCGCTGCGAAGAGCTGGTACACCAAAATGCTCTCCTGCATCAACAGATGGATGAAATGGCTGCAAGGATTCGTGAACAGCAACCACAACAGGAGCTTGACGTCTCATTTAACGAGGTTGAACAGATACAAGAAGTGCTCAGGTATATTGGTGTAACCTGCACATGAAAAGATGGTTGAGGAAGTGCGGTTCAAATTTACCAGTTCCCATGATTGAGTCAGATGGTTCATTTTGTTTAGCAGCAACCAATTCAATTTGAAAAGCAAATCTATGCATAATGTAGGTTTGTGCGGAAAGAGAAGGAAATTGCTTTGGCCCGATATGAGGCCTCTGAAGGAGAGGCTCGCCGCTACAAACAGCAAATGGAACACCAAAACCAGGAACTTAAGGAGCTTCAGGAAGCTCTGAATGCTGAGCGAGAGAAACTGCAGGTGGGAAATGAATGAATTTTGAACATCTCATTTCTGATTATTAGTTTGAACATTTGCAGAATATGGTATGTGAGAAAGGCTTGACTATAAAAAGATCCAAACACACATTTTGTCATGCTCTCAGAACACAGTAAAGACCCTGGCTCATAAAGAGACTCAACTGAAGAACATAGCCAATATCAGCACACTCCAAGAGACCATCAAGATGCTGAAAATGGAGAGAGAGAAATTGGACCATGAACTACAGCATGCGCAGGCAAAAGTAAACTTATCTTCTGGTTACTGTTTTGTCTTGTATACAGTATATGTTGCATACCAAATTTCTTCATCCAGCACATAGTGCAAGATGTATGCCACTGTTGTCATTTATTTATTTAACTTTAATTTAGCCAATTGAAAGCAGATTCTCATTTAAAATGACAATCTTTACCAAACAGCTAAATGGTCAAAATCACAATTTAGATTTCTGTTATGGATAATATACCAGTACTGTAACAAAACTAAGGATTGTCTTGAATTCTACTCAGCTGCATTCTAACTCCTCTTTTTTTTTTTTTTTCCATCTGTCAATCAGGTAAAGAAACTAGAGTCCAACATTAGCCCACTGCATGAGTCATTATCTCACCTTTCTGACAGAAACGGCTCTCTGCAGGCTGATAAAAGGTTGTTAGAAGAAGACATCAAACACTTGAAGGCCAAAGTACAGGTTGGTCTTGAGTACATTTCGTCGTGATGGTGAAGGACTAGTAGCTTTATCCCGTAGAGCTGAGGTCTCAAACTCAATTTCCGTGTGAGACATGTCAGGGTGCTCCTGTTCTCAACGCTCTTATTTTTCTTGAAATGATCTGTTCCCATTTCCAACTTCTTTTTACAGCCGGGTTCAAATAATATATGACAGTCCCAAATTCCTTCCGCTTTGTGTCACGTCAGAATTAGGTTTTGCCCAAAACTGACATGAGCCTGCGCTATGGTAGTTTGTAAGGTATTTCTTAAAAAGATCAACACACATTAAATCTGCATTTTCAATCCCTCCATCTCAACAGCAACTTGTTAGCCAGCAGAAAGATGGTGATGCTGAGGAAAAGCAAAAACTCACCGCTGAGAGAGAAGCACAGCAGAGGCGCATCACCCAGCTTGTTGAAGAGACAGCCAAGCTGAAGACTGAGCTAACCAGGTAAAAACAAAAAATGGAATCATGTCATCAACATGTCGTACTTTTTGATACTATTATCAGATGACCCAAGTTGCATATATCTACACGCCTTATTTGTGTAGTGGGGCTCTATTGGTCAAAATAAAAGTCCATTCTATGTCCTAAATAATTTCATATCATCCCAGATCCAGCACCAGCACTAATTCAGCCCAGTCTCATCTGAAAAGCCTAAGAGAGTCTATGACCAGCCTAAGAGCAGAGAGAGACGCACTGAAGAAAGAACTAGAAACAAAAAACAGTGATATTCTTGAGAAAAACAAGACCATAACACAGGTGAAAAAGATCGGACGGCGCTACAAGACCCAGTATGAAGAGCTAAAAGTCCAGCATGATAAGGTGAGTCTGCAGTTTGTAGCATTGCTTTTCATTTTGTAAACGGCTTTGATAATACCTTTTATGCATTCCAGCTGGTAGAGGAAACGTCCGCTAAAACACAAGGTGAAACAAGCCAAGTGGAGCAGCAGGAGCTCACTAAAAGTCAAGAGGAAATCACGAAGGTCAAAGAGGAGCTGACCGCATTGAAACAAGCGATGCAGGAAGTAAGGAACATTTTTAGCTCCTACATATGTGAAGTGTGGCGGTGTCAGTACAATTGGTTTACTTTCTTCAGGCCAAAAACTCTGAGCAGGAGCTTCAGAATGCCCAGAAGGAAAACCAGCAAACCAAGGAGAAGTTACAGGAGATCCAAAACCAACTGACACTGAACCAGAATCAGCTAACACAGGTATTCTAAGCAGAAGTCAAAGTGGGTGGGATCTAGATCAGTCCTTAAACCACCATTTACACTTTTTAATCTATGATTTCTGAGAAATAGTTTGAATTCATTATCAGGTTTTTTTTTTTGTTATTCTAGGTTCAAGCCCAGTTGTCCCAAACACAGACACAATTACAGCAGAGTCAGAAAGAGCTTCAACAAGCAAAGACCCACACACAACAGGTAACAGGCACAGTGCTTCCCTAGAACACTGCTCATCACATTTTCTCCAAACTAATTGTTTTAGGATTGTTGGCATACCAACACGGTTTACATTTCATCATTTTGATTGATCCCAAAATAAATTCACACTCATCATCCTAACCTGTCTAAATTACAGATGCAAAACCAACTGAAATCATCTCAGTGTCAGTCGCAAGCCCGTCAGAACCAGATTCAACAAATGCAGAAGGAGCTACAGCAGGCTAAAGAGTCTCAAAAGCAAAACCTTACAAATCAGAAAAAACTACAAGACTCCCACCAACAGGAGATTAACAATCTTAAAACTTCATTGAGCAAAGCAGAGGGTCAGGTGAGTCACAGTGGTTTCCTTTTGGTACCAGGTCGCACAGATATCTTTGAACTATAGATATATTTGAAATATATTTATTTAAAAAAAACAAAAACAACAGCATTTTGTATCTGCTTGCTTCATTATAGCTGTCTGAGCTCAAAGGCCAGATGGACACTCGGCATAAGGTAAGGAATATAATAAATATAATAAACAACAACAGTGAACTGTACATAAAATGCAGAATATACATTCAAGAAATAATTTTGATTGTCAGATGACGTCTGCTCAAGAAGCCGAAAATAAACGCCTTCAAGAACAGCTACAGGAACTAAACCAAGCTAATGAAGCTCTCAGGGCTGCACAGACTAACCAGAACCAGAACCTGTCCATCCAAGCCGGTGATGATAATACTGCAACGGATGCAAATCAGCAATTAAAAGAGGAACTTGCAAAACTCAGACAGGAGGTACAGTTTTGACTGCAGTTTAAAGATGTCAACTCAATTGTTACTTGGCAAATGTCATTAAATAATCTGTAAATTCTTTTTCTGTGCTTAAAAAAACCATATCCACTGAAATACCGAGTCTTTAGTAATTATAGTAAGTCATTGTAATGCTTTCTTCCAGCTGTCTGAGACCAAGAGCAAGGAGGAGCAGCTCAGACAACAGATGGCTGACAAAGAGGAGAAGACTAAGAAGGCCTTCGTCGGAGCCAAGACTAAAATTAACCAGCTAAATAGTAGGTTCCACTTGTGACTGTACTCCGCTATAATATGTCAAAATATGTTTTTACTCATGGTGCGTTTTATTCAGCTGCAAAAGAGAATCTGAGCAAGGAGGTGGAAGAGCTCAAGCAGTGTAAGGAGGAACTAGAAGTAAGGATGAATGCCATGAAGTCACAGTATGAAGGAAGACTTCTTCGGCTTGACCGGGAACTGAGGGAAACTCACACTGAGCCCAGAGAGGAATCCCAGGACCAGAGTGGGTCTAAGGTTAGCGCCACAGTCTTGGTATCACATACAAATAGAATTATGAAAACTAGCAATTATCACATATGCTTCATCAGGTCTTGATTTGTCATTTAATGTTGCTTCTGTGCTTAGGTGGGTGATCAGAACAGATCTGTAGACCAAAGACAGATCTCTTTGAAGAGTCCAGCCCAGGACAGGAGCAGGTCAGTGAAAAACTAGTGGGTTTTTTTTTCAGCTTGACAAATATATTACCTTTCAGAACCTCCAGGGTCAAATGAAATCATAGTGTCCTAATAAAACCTTTGAATTACCTTCTGTTTATCCAGCAGTTCAAACCTGTCTGAACCACCAACGGCCAATATCCGACCCACTCCAAGTACTCCTCCTAGCAACAAACCGACACCTTCCCCTGGCAGCAAGTCAACACCCCGTGCCAGCATCCGACCTATGGTTACCCCAGGAGCTGTACCCATGCCAACACCCACTGCCACTGTCATGCCAACCACACAGACTGAAAGCCAAGAGGGTAAGAAAAAAGTCATCGAGTTCCTTGGACCTGTAACAAGGCTGATGGAATAACTACAAGGGTCAGGGCTAAAGTATGTCAATGGTTCTGATTGTAGTGTTGATGACTACAGGAGCTGCTGGCCACACTGTCATCTCCAGTCTTAATACACCCACAACCATAACTCAACCAACCAGCACGCAGGCAACAGCATTTGTCCAGCCCACTCAGCAGCAGGCCGCTTCTCAAGATGTCGGCAGCAGTATAGATGCAGAGCGACCATCGACATCCTTTGCTGTCATTGGAGCATGTAAGCAGCAGTGTGGTATCTTCGAGCCGAGCAAATGATCTATCAAACCATCCATAACGGTGTGAAATGGTACTGTGTTTGACTTTAGCGAGTTCAAAGCGAAATAGAGAAGATGAGATTGAGGAAGAGGAGATGAGACCAGAGAGTTCTCACGCCCCTTCAACGGCCAAAAAACTCAGATTGAGACAAATGATTGCCCTCCAGGTAAAGAAGTGTCTTCAAATCCTTCTTTAGTTTCTTTGGCTTGATTTGCTGACCAAATGATTTTTTTGTACGATTTGACTTTATTCACTGCAATTAAAATGTCACAGATGGAAGGTGATGAGGTAGAAGATCTAAGGGATGAAGGCCAAAGACAAGATTCGCCTGACAATAGTCAGGTCGGTTTACAGTGTTTTTCGATACTGAATTCTGTGTCAGACACTAACAATTCAGGGGAAATTCAGAGTTCCAGAATTTTGTGCCCTGAAATTAACCATACATCATCTGTGTTTGGTGCGTAGGAGCTTCCAGAAGATTTTTCTGCTATCCCCGAAGATGATGACATGGAGGAGGAAGGGATGTCTCAGTCTGTCCCTTCAGATCGGACGTCCCCTCAGGGGTCAGGTCTGACTCGTGAAGTTATTGTTATCGACACAGACAGCGAAAGCCGTGAGAGTAGAGGAGAGAAACCAGAGACCACAGGTGAAGAAGAGGAGGAGGAAGAGGAGGGTGATGAAGAAGAGGAGGAGGAGGTGCACCTCTTTTTTCTTTTTGTCAAAATATGAGCTGTCTGTTCTTTAAGCACTACTTTACCTTCCAAGGTGGAGGGGGCTGAGGACGAGGAGGAGGATGACGATGACGAGGAGGATGATGGTGATGATGCAAGTAACCTTGCTATGAAGGAAGGTGAGGAGAGCAATGAGGAAGATGGGGATGCTGAAGAGGCGGGACAGCAGCCATCCGTTCCCACAAGTGCTGATGACAATGACTCGCTGTGTCCCCCTGAGCCGTCCCACACCAGTGAGCATCATCAAAAAGACATTTTAGTAGTTTATTTAATTTCTTTGTCCCTGCCCTTATATATGCTAATGAGAAGCTCTCCTCTCCTCCAGGTGAAGCCAGCAGCAACGAGTCGGAAGCCCAAAGAGAGGCCATCCACACCCACCCAACTCCCTCGCCTTCCTCTTCTTCACTTACACTCCGCCTACCCCAACCTCGAAGGCCCCCGCACTCCCTCCCACCACGGCTCTACATTCAACCGCCAGCTTCAGAGCTAGGCCCACCCCATGCACAGGTAAACACTTGCCTAACCAGTTATAAACCAGAAATGAACGTCATCACAGCCAAATGTCACCTGGTAAGGCCTGCCGCACATAGAGGAACACGGCCAACACAACTAAACTGTCTCGTTATGAGTAAGGGGGTACTTGTGCTATGATGAAAGGGTTCAATAACTAGTAGGTAACAAAAACACCAACATCCAACATGATCGTTTCTTTCATGTTTGTGCATCTCTGTGTGTTATCCAGAGACAGACCTCTCAACTCCGACGTCCATCAGTAGGTCGAGGACCACAGCTGACGCCAGGAATAGGAAGTATGGTGAGGTGTTGTCTTTCTTGCTCTATAAAACTTTTTGATGTGATATCTGTCTAAGCTTGCTTGATGATTTTAATGAGACTAAATGATTTTAAAGACTGTTGGTTACATAAATCAAGTCATGTATTTCATGTGATGTTCTGAGCTGATTCTTTTCAATTATGGTTCAAATTTTTGTATTCCAGCAACATTTTTTTGACGACGATGACAGGATGGTTCCAAGTACTCCTACTCTGGTTGTCCCGCACCGTACTGATGGCTTTGCTGAAGCTATACAGTAAGGAGAATTTTTTCTTGATTTCTTGCTGGAAAAACTTTTTGATACCAGAGCATCACAATGTTGCAGCTCCAATTCACCACACATGTCTGTGTGTCACCTCAGTTCTCCTCAGGTGGCTGGTCTGTCCACCAGGTTTAGATTTGGACCTCCTGAAGATCTGCTCCCTCAGGCTTCAGCGTCACACTCGGACCTGGGACAGCTAGCCTCTCAAGGAGGTACGGCACAGCAAATACTTGTACTTAGTTTGGTCATAATTACAGGGAATGTTTGTATGTAACTTCCTGTTTCTGAATTTGGTAAATTTAATATTTTTTCACAAATCTATACTATTGGTCCACACGTTTGTGCAATGTTTTCTGAAATGATCGAATGTTGAAAATGAATTTTACAAACAAGTCAACTGATTTGGGACAGAGCAAGGAAATCTGCTACTGTGTGATTAGGTCTGGGCATGTACGAGTCTCCACTATTCTTGCCTGCTCACGACGAGGATGGAGGAGGACGAAGTGTCCCCACAACACCTCTGCAAGTGGCTGCACCAGGTGAGGGACTCGTGCAGTCATTTGTAATTGTGTCTCCAAAAAAAAAAAAAAAAATTGCTTGACATTGTGTCTTCACGTTGTTCGACAGTGACGGTCTTCACGGAGTCTCTGCCTTCAGACAGTGGCGACAATATGGCATCTCAATCTGTTCCGATGGTAACTGCTTCTACTGGGATGTCCACACCAGGCGATGATGTAGATGAGGTCTTCATGGAACAAGAAGAAGGGTGAGCTTCACTTTTCAGAAATGTCCGAGTTGATGACTCAGTGTGCTTTGTATCAATGGTTCTTATCTCCTTGTATTTTAGTCAAACTGCTGAGGTTTCTTTGGACAGCCACACTGACATAGAGACTGCGGGACAGCAGAGTGAAGATGCATCACTTCCATCCACCAGTCAAGACCCTGATTCCTCTACAATTTTCAACCCATTGTGCAGTAAGATATAGCATTACTCTCGTCCTCCTAAAATTGATCATTACTAAACAGGAAGTGGTGAAGGTGAGCGTTCAGTCAGAGGTCATGGACACCTTCCTGTCTCACCCTCTCCTCTGTTTGCAGACACCAGCAGCAGCGTCACTCAGAGGCGCACTGTGACCAGTCAACATGTGATGAGCAGAACCAGAGGGAGGGGTGAAGGACGCATGCTGATAAGCCGCAGAGGTCAGAAAATCAAATTAAATAGATTAATAGGTGTTTGTTTTAACAGTAACTTGCACTAAACATTTTGAGAAATGTATACTGCTTCTATGCTCTAAAACCATTCCCCCCTTGTTTCAGGGGCCACTGGACGATCAAGAGGTGGAATGGGCAGAGGTAGTGCCATCTAAATAGCAATTCACTGTTCCCAAAACACGACATGGATCAAAACACAAATCCATAATGATAGACCATTTGTTCTTGAGTTTGTTGCACTCTAGAGGTTCACAAAAACACAAGATCAGGGTTTGACTTGGTTAGTGTACAGTTAATGGTCATGTTATTTTGTTCGGATCAGTGTCAGTGGTTTTGTGTGTGTGGGTTCAATGACTTTTAAGTCATGCTGTATTTGTCTTATTTTTTCAACAATACCATGTTCTTATAATAAAGTTAATAAAGTTGATAGCAAGAACTGTTGTTGGTGTGAGTAATGTTTTATTTTTAAGGTACAGATGTGATTTAGCTATTTGAATCAAATGTCCTTGGTCGTCATGACAACGGAAGCTTTACTCAGTTGGTATTTTTTTTTTTATATAATTTTTTCCCGCTGTATGAGCCATAACTCTTTAAAAAAAACCAAAGATGGTTACATACGATAATGATAGGTAAGCAGAATTTAAAGAGTTGAATGACATTATAGAAAATCCCTTTAAATGGGAACTTTCGTGGTCGGAACGAAATATGCATGTGTATAGTACCCGGATAGTTGTCTTGGACGGACGAACCTCCTCGGCGCTAGCAAGCTTTTTCCATCAGAAGTGTTTTACCTTTTAATGGTATAATTTTAGTCACAAAAAAAGTGAAATGGTAGAAGTGACGCTTTAGTACGCATCGTCTGGTGTTACCTCGTAAGGTATGTCGATTTAGTTCTTAATTTTCTTTAATTTTACTCGAATGCGTGAGCCAGGGTAACACAAATACCCCCCTAAAAAGAAAAAGTTAAGGATATGTAATTATTGTAATCTCAGGATGAACTTAAAATGTTCAGCCAGTGAACTTAATTTGACCTTTTCCAAAAATTCGTATGCACATGTCCCAATGTTTACTTACGGTCACTTACAGCAGACAGGACAACTTATTTACTGCCATCTCTGTGTTAGTCATGCTCCTGGTCGTTCCTGGTGTTTTTATTGGAACGGCGGCTGACCTTAATGACAGTCAGGGTTTGGAAGAAGCCGCAATCACTCACATCGTGTCTGTGGACTCTGTGGACCCGGGACCTCTACTGCCTGTAGATTCTAGCTATCGCAAGAAATGGATCAATGTCCTGGATGAGGTGACGGCGGACCTCTTGAGCCACATGGACGATTGCTACCTATTTATTCAGGAGGCCATGGATGGAGGCGGGGCGGTGCTTGTCCACTGGTAAGGGCTGTAGGTTGACATGATCAAATCTCTGTACGGCTCATATCAAAAACGCAAAACACCAGTAAGAAATCATGACTTGTGCTTCAGTCAGGCTGGGCGAAGCCGCAGCGCCACCATTGTGACTGCTTACCTTATGAAGAAACACAAACTGGGCTTCGCTGAGGCTTATGAGAGACTGAAGAGTGTCAAACAGGATGTACAGTAAGCATCTCATCATTCCCTGATGATTGCAACGTTGATTAGTATCAATAACCTCACTGCTGTTATAAGTGATGGGTGTGCTTGTTTGTGCATTTCAGGGTTAACAGTGGTTTTGAGGAGCAGTTGTGTCTGTATGAAGCCTTGCAGTGTCAAGTGGACACCACCAATCCGCTTTATAAACAATACAGATTGACAAAGATTACTGAGAAATACCCTGGTAGGGACACACAAGTTGTTTATTGGATGTTCTTCCCCTAGGTTCTTCATTTCTTGTGTGTGAACAGAGTTGCAGCAGGTTCCCAGGGAAGTGTTTGCAGCTGACCCTGCCCAGTCCAATTCATCTGAAGCCTCCTATCGTTGCAGGAAGTGCAGGTAAATCAGCAAATGGTTCTTTAATCATGCCTTATTTTCTTCTCATAGGCTGGATGTGTACTTCAAGTGACACAACTGTGGCACAATTGACATAGATGGAAAAGACAAGGCAAAGACAAAAGACATACCCGTCTGCTGCAGCTACTACTTTGAAAATATAACCTTGTAATACTGATCACGCAAGAAATTCCACCTGTTTCTCTTCTGTGTTGTGTAGAAGAACTCTCTTTCGCAGCTCTAGTCTCCTCAGTCACCCAGTGGGAGAAGGAGCATTAGCTTTTGGCCATAAGAAGTCCTCTAACCTGACAGGTAAGAAGACACTCTCATTGCAGGGTGGAGGTGTCACAAACAAATCTTTTTGGAATCAATTATGCTATTTATCTTACTGACCTTTTTTTAATATCTTGCATTCGACATATACTCTATATATTAAAAAAAATATGTATTTTTTCTTTGTATAGAAGGAATCCGATGTACATCTTATTTCATTGAACCAGTGCAGTGGATGGAACAAGCTTTACTTGGTGTGATGGATGGACAGGTGCTGTAAAAACTCAACTCTGCATGGCACGTTCAAGTTTATCTTTGGCCACCTTAAATATTTTCCTCATGTCCACTTTCTTTTGCAGCTTCTGTGTCCCAAGTGTCATTCCAAACTGGGCTCGTTCAGCTGGTGCGGAGATCAGTGTTCATGCGGCCGCTGGATCACGCCTTCCTTTCAGCTGCATCAAAACCGAGTGGACGAGATCCGACCCATTCACATACACAGATGACATCACAACACTCTTTGACAGTTGGATAAAAATCACATCATGTAATCTGTGCATCGCGTTAAATATAAAGAATTGGATAAAAGCAGTAATGTCTCAATGATATTTTTATCCACCTACCTACTTTATCTTCTCTATATTATCTATACTGTACATGGGCTTGACTGAATGCTATCACATTAAATTGGAGTCACACTATTACCTTACACCGAGTGCCAAAAGTCCCAATGATTGTGAGCAGCAGGGGGGGCCCCATTTCAACCCCTTACACTGAGTGCCAAGCAGGGAAGAAATGGGTACCATTGTTATAGTCACTGGTATGACTCGGCAGGGGTTTGAACCCACAACCTCCCAATCTCAGGGCGGACACTCTCCTCTTAGGCCACTGAGCTGGTAAACACTTGTCT